>NW_025745969.1:22500-145000 GCF_021184085.1 Oncorhynchus gorbuscha | reverse complement strand
CTATTTCTCTGTCTTTCTCTCTATTTCTCTCTGTCTTTCTCTATTTCTCTCTCTATTTCTCTCTCTCTCTCTCTCTTCTCTCTTCTCTCTCGGTCTTTCTCTCTCTATTTCTCTCTCTCTTTCTCCCTCTATTTCTCTCTCTCTGTCTCTCTCTCTTTTCTCTCTCTGTCTTTCTCTATTTCTCTCTGTCTTTCTCTCTATTTTTCTCTGTCTTTCTCTCTCTATTTCTCTCTGTCTTTCTCTCTCTATTTCTCTCTGTCTTTCTCTCTCTATTTCTCTCTGTCTTCTATTTCTCTCTATTTCTCTCTCTCTCTCTCTATTTCTCTCTGTCTTCTCTCTCTCTCTCTCTTTCTCTCTGTCTTTCTCTCTCTATTTCTGTCTTTCTCTCTATTTCTCTCTGTCTTTCTCTCTCTATTTCTCTCTGTCTTTCTCTCTCTATTTCTCTCTGTCTTTCTCTCTCTATTTCTCTCTGTCTTCTCTCTCTTTTCTCTCTGTCTTTCTCTATTTCTCTCTGTCTTTCTCTCTTCCTCTCTCTATTTCTCTGTCTTTCTCTCTGTCTTTCTCTCTCTATTTCTCTCTGTCTTTCTCTCTCTATTTCTCTGTCTCTCTCTCTCTATTTCTCTCTTCTCTCTCTATTTCTCTCTCTGTTCTCTCTCTCTCTCTCTATTTCTCTCTGTCTCTCTTCTCTTTCTCTCTATTTCTCTCTGTCTTTCTCCCTCTATTTCTGTCTCTCTCTCTCTATTTCTCTCTGTCTTTCTCTCTCTTTCTCTCTGTCTTTCTCTATTTCTCTCTGTCTTTCTCTCTCTATTTTTCTCTGTCTTTCTCTCTCTATTTCTCTCTGTCTTTCTCTTTCTATTTCTCTCTGTCTTTCTCTCTCTATTTCTCTGTCTTTCTCTCTATTTCTCTGTCTTTCTCTCTCTATTTCTCTGTCTCTCTCTCTCTCTTTCTCTCTCTATTTCTCTCTCTCCTCTCTCTATTTCTCTCTCTCTTTCTCTCTCTATTTCTCTCTGTCTTTCTCTCTCTATTTCTCTGTCTTTCTCTCTCTATTTCTCTCTCTCCCCTCTCTCTATTTCTCTCTCTCTCCTCTCTCTATTTCTCTCTCTCCCCTCTCTCTATTTCTCGCTGTTTTTCTCTCTCTATTTCTCTCTGTCTTTCTCTCTCTGTCTTTCTCTCTCTATTTCTCTCTGTCTTTCTCTCTCTATTTCTCTGTCTTTCTCTCTCTATTTCTCTCTGTCTTTCTCTATTTCTCTCTGTCTTGTCTTTCTCTCTCTCTATTTCTCTCTGTCTTTCTCTCTATTTCTCTTTGTCTTTCTCTCTCTATTTCTCTCTCTCCCTCTCTATTTCTCTCTCTCCCCTCTCTCTCTATTCTCTCTCTCTCTCTATTTCTCTCTGTCTTTCTCTCTCTATTTCTCTCTGTCTTTCTCTATTTCTCTTTGTCCCTCTCTGTCTTTCTCTCTCTATTTCTCTCTCTCTTCTCTCTATTTCTCTCTGTCTTTCTATTTCTCTCTGTCCCTCTGTCTTTCTCTCTCTATTTCTCTCTCTATTTCTCTCTGTCTCTCTCTCTCTATTTCTCTCTGTCTTTCTCTCTCTATTTCTCTCTGTCTTTCTCTCTATTTCTGTCTGTCTTTCTCTATTTCTCTCTGTCTTTCTGTCTCTCTTCTTCTCTCTGTCTCTCTCTATTTCTCTCTGTCTTCTCTCTCTCTTTCTTCTCTTTCTCTCTCTATTTCTGTCTTTCTCTCTCTATTTCTCTCTCTCTTTCTCTCTTATTTCTCTCTGTCTTTCTCTATTTCTCTCTGTCTTTCTCTCTCTCTCTGTCTTTCTCTCTATTTCTCTCTCTTTCTCTCTCTATTTCTCTCTGTCTTCTCTCTCTTTCTCTCTTTCTCTCTCTATTTCTCTCTGTCTTTCTCTATTTCTCTCTGTCTCTCTCTCTATTTCTCTCTTTCTCTCTCTATTTCTCTCTGTCTTTCTCTATTTCTCTCTGTCTTTCTCTATTTCTCTGTCTTTCTCTCTGCCTTTCTCTCTCTATTTCTCTGTCTTTCTCTCTCTATTTCTCTCTGTCTTTCTCTCTCTATTTCTCTCTGTCTTTCTCTCTCTATTTCTCTGTCTTTCTCTCTCTATTTCTCTCTGTCTTTCTCTCTATTTCTCTTTGTCTTTCTCTCTCTATTTCTCTCTCTCCCCTCTCTCTATGTCTCTCTCTCCCCTCTCTCTATTTCTCACTGTCTTTCTCTCTCTATTTCTCTCTGTCTTTCTCTATTTCTCTTTGTCCCCTCTGTCTTTCTCTCTATTTCTCTGTCTTTCTCTCTCTCTATTTCTCTCTGTCTTTCTCTCTCTATTTCTCTGTCTTTCTCTCTCTATTTCTCACTGTCTTTCTCTCTCTATTTCTCTCTGTCTTTCTCTATTTCTCTTTGTCCCCTCTGTCTTTCTCTCTCTATTTCTCTGTCTTTCTCTCTCTATTTCCCTCTGTCTTTCTCTCTCTATTTCTCTGTCTTTCTCTCTCTATTTCTCTGTCTTTCTCTCTCTATTTCTCTCTGTCTTTCTATTTCTCTCTGTCCCTCTGTCTTCTCTCTATTTCTCTCTCTATTTCTCTCTGTCTCTCTCTATTTCTCTCTGTCTCTCTCTCTCTATTTCTCTCTGTCTTTCTCTCTCTATTTCTCTCTGTCTTTCTCTCTCTATTTCTCTCTGTCTTTCTCTCTCTATTTCTCTCTGTCTTTCTCTCTCTATTTCTCTCTGTCTTTCTCTATTTCTCTCTGTCTCCTCTGTCTTCCTCTCTCTATTTCTCTGTCTTTCTCTCTGTCTTTCTCTCTCTATTTCTCTCTGTCTTTCTCTCTCTATTTCTCTGTCTTTCTCTCTCTATTTCTCTCTGTCTTTCTCTATTTCTCTCTCTATTTCTCTCTCTCTCTCTCTATTTCTCTCTGTCTCTCTCTCGGTCTTTCTCTCTATTTCTCTCTGTCTTTCTCCTCTATTTCTGTCTTTCTCTCTCTATTTCTCTCTGTCTTTCTCTCTCTTTTTCTCTCTGTCTTTCTCTATTTCTCTCTGTCTTTCTCTCTCTATTTTTCTCTGTCTTTCTCTCTATTTCTCTCTGTCTTTCTCTTCTATTTCTCTCTGTCTTCTCTCTCTATTTCTCTGTCTTTCTCTCTCTATTTCTCTGTCTTTCTCTCTTTCTTTCTCTTTTTCTCTCTGTCTTTCTCTCTCTATTTCTCTCTCTCTTTCTCTCTCTATTTCTCTCTGTCTTTCTCTCTCTATTTCTCTCTGTCTTTCTCTCTCTATTTCTCTGTCTTTCTCTCTCTATTTCTCTCTCTCCCCTCTCTCTATTTCTCTCTCTCCCCTCTCTATTTCTCTCTCTCCCCTCTCTCTATTTCTCGCTGTTTTTCTCTCTCTATTTCTCTCTGTCTTTCTCTCTCTGTCTTTCTCTCTCTATTTCTCTCTGTCTTTCTCTCTCTATTTCTCTGTCTTTCTCTCTCTATTTCTCTCTGTCTTTCTCTATTTCTCTCTGTCTTTCTCTCTCTATTTCTCTCTCTTTTCTCTCTATTTCTCTTTGTCTTTCTCTCTCTATTTCTCTCTCTCCTCTCTATTTCTCTCTCTCCCTCTATTTCTCTCTGTCTCTCTATTTCTCACTGTCTTTCTCTCTCTATTTCTCTCTGTCTTTCTCTATTTCTCTTTGTCCCCTCTGTCTTTCTCTCTCTATTTCTCTCTCTTTCTCTCTCTATTTCTCTCTGTCTTTCTCTATTTCTCTCTGTCCCCTCTGTCTTTCTCTCTCTCTTTCTCTCTCTATTTCTCTCTGTCTCTCTCTCTCTATTTCTCTCTGTCTTTCTCTCTCTATTTCTCTCTGTCTTTCTCTCTCTATTTCTGTCTGTCTTTCTCTATTTCTCTCTGTCTCCTCTGTCTTCCTCTCTCTATTTCTCTGTCTTTCTCTCTGTCTTTCTCTCTCTATTTCTCTCTGTCTTTCTCTCTCTATTTCTCTGTCTTTCTCTCTCTATTTCTCTCTCTCTCTCTATTTCTCTCTCTATTTCTCTCTCTCTCTCTCTCTATTTCTCTCTGTCTCTCTCTGTCTTTCTCTCTCTATATCTCTCTGTCTTTCTCCCTCTATTTCTGTCTTTCTCTCTCTATTTCTCTCTGTCTTTCTTCTCTCTTTTTCTCTCTGTCTTTCTCTATTTCTCTCTGTCTTTCTCTCTCTATTTTTCTCTGTCTTTCTCTCTTATTTCTCTCTCTTTCTCTTTCTATTTCTCTCTGTCTTTCTCTCTCTATTTCTCTGTCTTTCTCTCTCTATTTCTCTGTCTTTCTCTCTCTATTTCTCTGTCTTTCTCTCTGTCTTTCTCTCTCTATTTCTCTCTCTCCCCTCTCTCTATTTCTCTCTGTCTTTCTCTCTCTATTTTTCTCTGTCTTTCTCTCTCTATTTCTCTCTGTCTTTCTCTCTCTATTTCTCTGTCTTTCTCTCTCTATTTCTCTCTGTCTTTCTCTCTCTATTTCTCTCTCTCCCCTCTCTCTATTTCTCTCTCTCCCCTCTCTCTATTTCTCGCTGTTTTTCTCTCTCTATTTCTCTGTCTTTCTCTCTCTATTTCTCTCTGTCTTTCTCTCTCTATTTCTCTGTCTTTCTCTCTCTATTTCTCTCTGTCTTTCTCTATTTCTCTCTGTCCCCTGTCTTTCTCTCTCTATTTCTCTCTGTCTTTCTCTCTATTTCTCTTTGTCTTTCTCTCTCTATTTCTCTCTCTCCCCTCTCTATTTCTCTCTCTCCCCTCTCTCTATTTCTCTCTCTTTCTCTCTCTATTTCTCTCTGTCTTTCTCTATTTCTCTCTGTCCCCTCTGTCTTTCTCTCTCTCTTTCTCTCTCTATTTCTCTCTGTCTCTCTCTCTCTCTATTTCTCTCTGTCTTTCTCTCTCTATTTCTCTCTGTCTTTCTCTCTCTATTTCTGTCTGTCTTTCTCTCTCTATTTCTGTCTTTCTCTCTCTATTTCTCTCTGTCTTTCTCTATTTCTCTCTGTCTTTCTCTATTTCTCTCTGTCTCCTCTGTCTTTCTCTCTCTATTTCTCTGTCTTTCTCTCTGTCTTTCTCTCTCTATTTCTCTCTGTCTTTCTCTCTCTATTTCTCTGTCTGTCATGTTTGTCATTTATTGTCATGTCTTGTCCCTGTGCTCCCCATGCTATTCGTTTCCCTCTGCTGGTCTTGTTTGGTTCTATCCTTCTCTCTCCCCCTCCCTCTCTCACTCTCTCGCTCTCTCTTCTCTCTGTCGTTCCGTTCCTGCTCCCAGCTGTTCCTATTCCCCTAATCATCATTTAGTCCTTCCACACCTGTTCCCGATCCTTTCCCCTGATTAGACTCCCTATTTATTCCTTTGTGATCCGTTCCTGTTCCGTCGGTTCCTTGTTTTGTATTCCATGCTGTGATTGCGTTTCGCCCTGTCCTGTCGTGTTTTTTGCCGTGATTGTGTATCACCCTGTCCTGTCGTGTTTTGTGCCTTCTTCAGACGCTGCGTGTGAGCAGGTGTCTCAGTTGACTACGGCCTGCGCCTACCCGGCGACCTGCAGTCTGTGGCCGCTTCTCCAGTTGTTTTCCCCTCTACTAATCTAGAGGATTTCAGTTATTCGGTTTTGAACATTAATAAACTCTGTTTCTGTTAAGTCGCGTTTGGGTCCTCCTTCACCTGCATGACAGAAGGAACCGACCAAAGAATGGACCCAGCGACTTCAGACGCTCGTTACACTGCCGTCGAGATCCAAGGAGCCATGCTCGGCAGACACGAGCAGGAATTGTCTGCTGCTCGCCATGCCGTGGAGAACCTGGCCGCTCAGGTTTCCGACCTCTCTGGACAGTTCCAGAGTCTACGTCTCGTGCCACCTGTTACTCCCTGGCCTGCCGAGCCTCCTGAACCCAGGGTTAATAACCCACCTTGCTACTCCGGGCAGCCCACTGAGTGCCGCTCCTTTCTCACGCAGTGTGAGATTGTGTTCTCTCTCCAACCCCACACATACTCTAGAGAGAGAGCTCGGGTTGCTTTCGTCATTTCACTCCTTACTGGCCGGGCTCGAGAATGGGGCACAGCTATCTGGGAGGCAAGGGCTGATTGCTCTAACAGATTCCAGAACTTTAAAGAGGAGATGATTCGGGTTTTTGACCGTTCAGTTTTTGGTGAGGAGGCTTCTAGGGCCCTGGCTTCCTTATGCCAAGGTGAACGGTCCATAACGGATTATTCCATTGAGTTTCGCACTCTTGCTGCCTCTAGTGAGTGGAACGAGCCGGCGCTGCTCGCTCGTTTTCTGGAGGGACTCCACGCAGTGGTTAAGGATGAGATTCTCTCCCGGGAGGTTCCTTCAGATGTGGACTCCTTGATTGCTCTCGCCATCCGCATAGAACGACGGGTAGATCTTCGTCACCGGGCTCGTGGAAGAGAGCTCGCATCAACGGTGTTTCCCTGCTCCGCATCGCAACCATCTCCCTCTGGCTTTGAGACTGAGCCCATGCAGCTGGGAGGGATTCGCATCTCGAATAAGGAGAGGGAACAGAGGATCACCAACCGCCTGTGCCTCTATTATGGAGTTGCTGGACATTTTGTTATTTCATGTCCAGTAAGAGGCCAGAGCCCATCAGTAAGCGGAGGGCTACTGGTGAGCGCTACTACTCAGGTCCCTTCATCTAGATCTTGTACTACTATGTCGGTCCATCTACGCTGGACCGGTTCGGGTGCTACATGCAGTGCTTTGATTGACTCTGGGGCTGAGGGTTGTTTCATGGACGAAGCATGGGCTCGGAAACATAACATTCCTTTCAGACCGTTAGACAGGCCTACGCCCATGTTTGCCTTAGATGGTAGTCATCTTCCCAGTATCAAATTTGAGACACTACCTTTAACTCTCACAGTATCTGGTAACCACAGTGAGACTATGTCTTTTTTGATTTTCCGTTCACCGTTTACACCTGTTGTTTTGGGTCACCCCTGGCTTGTATGTCATAATCCTTCTATTAATTGGTCTAGTAATTCTATCCTATCCTGGAACGTTTCTTGTCATGTGAAGTGTTTAATGTCTGCCATCCCTCCCATTTCTTCTGTCCCTACTTCTCAGGAGGAACCTGGCGATTTGACAGGAGTGCCGGAGGAATATCATGATCTGCGCACGGTCTTCAGTCGGTCCCGAGCCAACTCCCTTCCTCCTCACCGGTCGTATGATTGTAGTATTGATCTCCTTCCGGGGACCACTCCTCCTCGAGGTAGACTATACTCTCTGTCGGCTCCCGAACGTAAGGCTCTCGAGGATTATTTGTCTGTGTCTCTTGACGCCGGTACCATAGTGCCTTCTTCCTCTCCGGCCGGGGCGGGGTTCTTTTTTGTTAAGAAGAAGGACGGTACTCTGCGCCCCTGCGTGGATTATCGAGGGCTGAATGACATAACGGTTAAGAATCGTTATCCGCTTCCCCTTATGTCATCAGCCTTCGAGATTCTGCAGGGAGCCAGGTGCTTTACTAAGTTGGACCTTCGTAACGCTTACCATCTCGTGCGCATCAGAGAGGGGGACGAGTGGAAAACGGCGTTTAATACTCCGTTAGGGCATTTTGAGTACCGGGTTCTGCCGTTCGGTCTCGCCAATGCGCCAGCTGTTTTTCAGGCATTAGTTAATGATGTTCTGAGAGACATGCTGAACATTTTTGTTTTTGTCTATCTTGACGATATCCTGATTTTTTCTCCGTCACTCGAGATTCATGTTCAGCACGTTCGACGTGTTCTACAGCGCCTTTTAGAGAATTGTCTCTACGTAAAGGCTGAGAAGTGCTCTTTTCATGTCTCCTCCGTTACTTTTCTCGGTTCCGTTATTTCCGCTGAAGGCATTCAGATGGATTCCGCTAAGGTCCAAGCTGTCAGTGATTGGCCCGTTCCAAGGTCACGTGTCGAGTTGCAGCGCTTCTTAGGTTTCGCTAATTTCTATCGGCGTTTCATTCGTAATTTCGGTCAAGTTGCTGCCCCTCTCACAGCTCTTACTTCTGTCAAGACGTGTTTTAAGTGGTCCGGTTCCGCCCAGGGAGCTTTTGATCTTCTAAAAGAACGTTTTACGTCCGCTCCTATCCTCGTTACTCCTGACGTCACTAGACAATTCATTGTCGAGGTTGACGCTTCAGAGGTAGGCGTGGGAGCCATTCTATCCCAGCGCTCCCAGTCTGACGATAAGGTTCATCCTTGCGCTTATTTTTCTCATCGCCTGTCGCCATCTGAGCGCAACTATGATGTGGGTAACCGTGAACTGCTCGCCATCCGCTTAGCCCTAGGCGAATGGCGACAGTGGTTGGAGGGGGCGACCGTTCCTTTTGTCGTTTGGACAGACCATAAGAACCTTGAGTACATCCGTTCTGCCAAACGACTTAATGCCCGTCAAGCTCGTTGGGCGTTGTTTTTCGCTCGTTTCGAGTTTGTGATTTCTTACCGTCCGGGTAGCAAGAACACCAAGCCTGATGCCTTATCCCGTCTGTTTAGTTCTTCTGTGGCTTCTACTGATCCCGAGGGGATTCTTCCTTATGGGCGTGTTGTCGGGTTAACAGTCTGGGGAATTGAAAGACAGGTTAAGCAAGCACTCACGCACACTGCGTCCGCCGCGCGCTTGTCCTAGTAACCTCCTTTTCGTCCCTGTTTCCACTCGTCTGGCTGTTCTTCAGTGGGCTCACTCTGCCAAGTTAGCGGGTCATCCCGGTGTTCGAGGCACTCTTGCGTCTATTCGCCAGCGCTTTTGGTGGCCGACTCAGGAGCGTGACACGCGCCGTTTCGTGGCTGCCTGTTCGGACTGCGCGCAGACTAAGTCGGGTAACTCTCCTCCTGCCGGTCGTCTCAGACCGCTCCCCATTCCTTCTCGACCATGGTCTCACATTGCCTTAGACTTCATTACCGGTCTGCCTTTGTCTGCGGGGAAGACTGTGATTCTGACGGTTGTCGATAGGTTCTCTAAGGCGGCACATTTCATTCCCCTCGCTAAACTTCCTTCCGCTAAGGAGACGGCACAAATCATTATTGAGAATGTATTCAGAATTCATGGCCTCCCGTTAGACGCCGTTTCAGACAGAGGTCCGCAATTCACGTCACAGTTTTGGAGGGAGTTCTGTCGTTTGATTGGTGCGTCCGTCAGTCTCTCTTCCGGGTTTCATCCCCAGTCTAACGGTCAAGCAGAGAGGGCCAATCAGACGATTGGTCGCATACTACGCAGCCTTTCTTTCAGGAACCCTGCGTCTTGGGCAGAACAGCTCCCCTGGGCAGAATACGCTCACAATTCGCTTCCTTCGTCCGCTACCGGGTTATCTCCGTTTCAGAGTAGTCTGGGTTACCAGCCTCCTCTGTTCTCATCCCAGCTTGCCGAGTCCAGCGTTCCCTCCGCTCAAGCGTTTGTCCAACGTTGTGAGCGCACCTGGAGGAGGGTGAGGTCTGCACTTTGCCGTTACAGGGCACAGACGGTGAGAGCCGCCAATAAACGCAGGATTAAGAGTCCAAGGTATTGTTGCGGCCAGAGAGTGTGGCTTTCCACTCGCAACCTTCCTCTTACGACAGCTTCTCGTAAGTTGACTCCGCGGTTCATTGGTCCGTTCCGTGTCTCCCAGGTCGTCAATCCTGTCGCTGTGCGACTGCTTCTTCCGCGACATCTTCGTCGCGTCCATCCTGTCTTCCATGTCTCCTGTGTTAAGCCCTTTCTTCGCACCCCCGTTCGTCTTCCCTCCCCCTCCCGTCCTTGTCGAGAGCGCACCTATTTACAAGGTACATAAAATTATGGACATGCGTTCTCGGGACGGGGTCACCAATACCTAGTGGATTGGGAGGGTTACGGTCCTGAGGAGAGGAGTTGGGTTCCGTCTCGGGACGTGCTGGACCGTTCGCTCATCGATGATTTCCTCCGTTGCCGCCAGGATTCCTCCTCGAGTGCGCCAGGAGGCGCTCGGTGAGTGGGGGGGTACTGTCATGTTTGTCATTTATTGTCATGTCTTGTCCCTGTGCTCCCCATGCTATTCGTTTCCCTCTGCTGGTCTTGTTTGGTTCTATCCTTCTCTCTCCCCCTCCCTCTCTCACTCTCTCGCTCTCTCTTCTCTCTGTCGTTCCGTTCCTGCTCCCAGCTGTTCCTATTCCCCTAATCATCATTTAGTCCTTCCACACCTGTTCCCGATCCTTTCCCCTGATTAGACTCCCTATTTATTCCTTTGTGATCCGTTCCTGTTCCGTCGGTTCCTTGTTTTGTATTCCATGCTGTGATTGCGTTTCGCCCTGTCCTGTCGTGTTTTTTGCCGTGATTGTGTATCACCCTGTCCTGTCGTGTTTTGTGCCTTCTTCAGACGCTGCGTGTGAGCAGGTGTCTCAGTTGACTACGGCCTGCGCCTACCCGAAGCGACCTGCAGTCTGTGGCCGCTTCTCCAGTTGTTTTCCCCTCTACTAATCTAGAGGATTTCAGTTATTCGGTTTTGAACATTAATAAACTCTGTTTCTGTTAAGTCTCGTTTGGGTCCTCCTTCACCTGCATGACACTGTCTTTCTCTCTCTATTTCTCTGTCTTTCTCTCTCTATTTCTCTCTGTATTTCTCTATTTCTCTCTCTATTTCTCTCTCTCTCTCTATTTCTCTATGTCTCTCTCTGTCTTTCTCCCTCTATTTCTGTCTTTCTCTCTCTATTTCTCTCTGTCTTTCTCTCTCTTTTTCTCTCTGTCTTTCTCTATTTCTCTCTGTCTTTCTCTCTCTATTTCTCTCTGTCTTTCACTCTCTATTTCTCTCTGTCTTTCTCTTTCTATTTCTCTCTGTCTTTCTCTCTCTATTTCTCTGTCTTTCTCTCTCTATTTCTCTGTCTTTCTCTCTGTCTTTCTCTCTCTATTTCTCTCTCTCCCCTCTCTCTATTTCTCACTGTCTTTCTCTCTCTATTTCTCTCTGTCTTTCTCTATTTCTCTTTGTCCCCTCTGTCTTTCTCTCTCTATTTCTCTCTGTCTTTCTCTCTCTGTCCCCTCTGTCTTTCTCTCTCTATTTCTCTGTCTTCCTCTCTCTTTCTCTCTGTCTTTCTCTCTCTCTTTCTCTCTCTATTTCTCTCTGTCTCTCTCTCTATTTCTCTCTGCCTTTCTCTCTCTTTCTCTCTGTCTTTCTCTATTTCTCTCTGTCTTTCTCTCTCTATTTCTCTCTGTCTTTCTCTCTCTATTTCTCTCTTTCTCTCTCTATTTCTCTCTGTCTTTCTCTATTTCTCTCTGTCTTTCTCTATTTCTCTCTGTCTTTCTCTCTCTATTTCTCTATTTCTCTCTTCTCTCTCTTTATTTCTCTGTCTGTCTTTCTCTCTCTATTTCTCTCTGTCTTTCTCTATTTCTCTCTGTCCCCTGTCTTTCTCTCTCTATTTCTCTCTGTCTTTCTCTCTCTATTTCTCTCTGTCTCTCTCTCTATTTCTCTCTGTCTCTCTCTCTCTGTCTTTCTCTCTGTCTTTCTCTCTCTCTCTCTATTTCTGTCTTTCTCTCTCTATTTCTCTCTGTCTTTCTCTCTCTCTTTCTCTCTCTGTCTTTCTCTATTTCTCTCTGTCTTTCTCTCTCTTTCTCTCTATTTCTCTGTCTTTCTCTCTCTCTATTTCTCTGTCTTTCTCTATTTCTATTTCTCTCTCTTCTCTCTCTATTTCTCTCTGTCTTTCTATTTCTCTCTGTCTTTCTCTCTTTCTCTCTGTCTTCTCTCTCTTTCTCTCTCTTCTCTGTCTTTCTCTCTCTATTTCTCTCTGTCTTTCTCTATTTCTCTCTGTCTTTCTCTATTTCTCTCTGTCTTTCTCTCTCGATTTCTCTGTCTTTCTCTCTCTATTTCTCTCTGTCTTTCTCTCTCTATCTCTCTCTCCCCTCTCTCTATTTCTCTCTCTCCCCTCTCTCTATTTCTCGCTGTTTTTCTCTCTCTATTTCTCTCTGTCTTTCTCTCTCTATTTCTCTCTGTCTTTCTCTCTCTATTTCTCTCTGTCTTTCTCTATTTCTCTCTGTCCCCTGTCTTTCTCTCTCTTTCTCTCTGTCTTTCTCTTTCTTTCTCTCTTTCTCTCTGTCTTTCTCTCTCTATTTCTCTCTGTCTTTCTCTCTCTATTTCTCTCTGTCTTTCTCCCTCTTTCTCTGTCTTTCTCTCTCTATTTCTCTCTGTCTTTCTCTCTCTATTTCTCTCTGTCTTTCTCTCTCTATTTCTCTCTGTCTTTCTCTCTCTATTTCTCTGTCTTTCTCTCTCTATTTCTCTCTCTTTCTCTCTCTATTTCTCTCTCTATTTCTCTCTGTCTTTCTCTCTCTATTTCTCTCTCTCCCCTCTCTATTTCTCTCTCTCCCCTCTCTCTATTTCTCGCTGTCTTTCTCTCTCTATTTCTCTCTGTCTTTCTCTCTCTATTTCTCTCTCTCCCCTCTCTATTTCTCTCTCTCCCCTCTCTCTATTTCTCGCTGTCTTTCTCTCTCTATTTCTCTCTGTCTTTCTGTCTCTATTTCTCTCTGTCTTTCTCTATGTATCTCTGTCCCCTCTCTCTATTTCTCTCTCTGTCTTTCTCTCTCTCTCTGTGTGTGTGTCTCTCTCTCTCTCTCTCTGTCTTTCTCTCTCTCCCCTCTCTCTGTCTTTCTCTCTCTCTCTCTGTGTGTCTCTCTCTGTCTCTCTCTCTGTGGGATCTTGGAGTGATGTAATATGTTGCTTTAGCTGTCGTTACACAACAGTAGGTAAAGCAAAATGCGTGTGTCTTTAAAGTGAAAAACAGAATTAAAAACCTGAGGGCCACTAAAACATTTGTCTGTGAGATTTCCAAACTAAGTGTAAAACGTCAACAGAATACCAGAAAAAAGTAAACCTTTCAGTGTTGCCTAGTGTTGAGAGGGTGAGGACAGAATCCATCCCACGCAAACCCAAACACTTGAAAAGAATGTGGGTAGAAAAGGAGAGACGGAGGGAGAGAGCGAGAATGAGAGAGAACAAAGCTCCAGCATCCTCCACCTATTGAATTCAATTCACCACCTCTCTCTCTCTCTCTCTCTCTCTCTCTCTCTCATGGTCAAGGGCTCCACCTCAAAACTGCAGGAGAAAAATAAATAAATAACAATCCATTTCTGAGTGTCATTGAACCAGGTGCCGATGGCCCTGAAAGCCTACTGGTGCCCAACAGGTTGCCTGTTCTAAAAGTCTACCATCCTCCACACATATGACTCAGTCTCTCTCTCTCTCTCTCTCTCTCTCTCTCTCTCTCTCTCTCTCTCTCTCTCTCTCTCTCTCTCTCTCTCTCTCTCTCTCTCTCTCTCTCTCTCTCAGCTGAATTAGTATGGTTAAATGAGAGACATGGACAGGAGTGGGGCTGAATGATCAAATAATAGGCCTTTTAAAAATGCTGTCATACCTCGGCTCTTCATTTTCTCTCTCCACTGAGCTCAATTACCTTTAAAACACGCTCTTTCTAAATGTCAGCAAGTGGTTGACAACGTATAGTGGTTCTACAGGGTCTCTGGTCACGCTTTAGTTTCGTGCGATTGAAGCCGAGTGATCATGCTGTGCTTATAAAGCCTTCAAATACATGACATAAAGGACTATGTCATCTGTCGTAAGTTATATTAACATCCATAAACTATACAGTGCATAGACATGAATACACTTAGTTTGAGGTAGCGATTGTATAGATTAGATTGCATAAACATTCACATGCAGACGTGAAGGCATGTGACATCTTTACAGAAGTATACATGGACATTTATAGAAGCTACATTCATAACCTATACAAAGACGTTCACATACAGTACCAGTCAAAAGTTTGGACACACATACTCATTCAAGGATTTTCCTTTATTTTTACTATTTTCTACATTGTAGAATAATAGTGAAGACATCAACACTATGAAATAACACATATGGAATCATGTAGTAAACAAAAAAGTGTTAAACAAATCTAAATATATTTTAGATTTGAGATTCTTCCCTTTGCCTTGATGACAGCTTTGCACACTCTTGGCATTCTCTCAACCAGCTTCACCTGGAATGCTTTTCCAACAGTCTTGAAGGAGTTCCCACATATGCTGAACACTTGTTGGCTGCTTTTCCTTCACTCTGTGATCCAACTCATCCCAAACCATCTCAATTGGGTTGAGGTCGGATGATTGTGGAGGCCAGGTCATCTGATGCAGCACTCCATCACTCTCCATCTTGGTCAAATAGCCTTTACACAGCCTTGGCTTGGGTCATTGTCCTGTTGAAAAACATATAGTCCCACTAAGTGCAAACCAGATGGGATGGCGTATCACTGCAGAATGCTGTGGTAGCCATGCTGGTTAAGTGTGCCTTGAATTCTAAATAAATCACTGATAGTGTCACCAGCAAAGCACCATCACACCTCCTCCTCCATGCTTCACAGTGGGAGCCACATATGTGGAGATCATCCGTTCACCTACTCTGCGTCTCACAAAGACATGGCGGTTGGAACCAGAAATCTCAAACATTGCCCGTGTTTGTTGGCCCAAGCAAGTCTTCTTCTCATTAGTGTCCTTTAGTTGAGGTGATTTGACCATGAAGGCCTGATTCACGCAGTCTCCTCTGAACAGTTAATGTTGAGATGTGTCTGTTACTTGAACTTATCCTCTGCAGCAGAGGAAACTCTGGGTCTTCCTTTCTTTTGGCGGTCCTCGTGAGAGCTAGTTTCATCATACCGCTTGATGGTTTTTGTGGCTGCACTTGAAGAAACTTTCAAAGTTCTTAAAATGTTCCCTATTGACTGACCTTCATGTCTTAGAGTAATGATGGATTGTCATTTCTCTTTGCTTATTTGAGCTGTTCTTGCCATAATAAGTACTTGGTCTTTTACCAAATAGGGGTATCTTCTGTATACCAACCCTACCTTGTTACAACCCAACTGATTGACTCAAATGTATTAAGAGGGAAAGAGTTCCACAAATGAACTTTTAGCAAGGCACACCTGTTAATTGGAATACATTCCAAGTGACCACCTCATGAAGCTAGTTGAGAGAATGCCAAGAGTATGCAAAGCTGTCATCAAGGCAAAGAGTGGCTACTTTGAAGAAACTCAAATGTCAAATATATTATACATTTTTTCGGTTAATACATGATTCCCTATGTGTTGTTTTATAGTTTTGTAAATAGCAAAAATAAAGAAAAACCCTTGAATGAGTAGGCATCCAAACTTTTGAACTGTACATTATAAACATTTAATATATATGCTTACCGTATCTCTTTCCTCTGGTTTGTAGTAAGGTTCTCAGTAGTAAGCAGACGCTACTGAGGAGGTGTAACCTACGGAAACATACTAGGTACCCCCTCCCTGCCCGCCTGTACTCATGACTATTTTGGGAATGACTACGCATTTATTCTTGATGCATGGATTTGAATTCCGAGAGAAACTTGGTGGTTTTCAAAATGGCCGCATATGGGTTCTGGGAGTTCTCTGAGTATCTGAGTTACCTTTGCAACAATGTTGAGCTGCTTTTGGACAGTGCCCGAAACCTGCTGCCTGTTGTCTTATGACTTGAACCACTTCTCCTACTGTACACTAACTTGTGTTACTCATACCACCCTGCATACCACTGCTGGCTTGCTTCTGACACTAAGCAGGGTTGGTCCTGGTCAGTTCCTGGATGGGAGATCACGTGCTGCTGGGAGTGGTGTTGGAGGGCCAGTAGGAGGCACTCTTTCCTCTGGTCTAAAAAAAATGTCCCAAAGCCCCATGGCAGTGATTGGGGACAATGCCCTGTGTAGGGTGCAGTCTTTCGGATGGGACATTAAACGGGTGTCCTGACTCCCTGAGGTCATTAAAGATGCCATGGCACTTATCGTAAGAGTAGGGGTGTTAAACCCGGTGTCCTGGCTAAATTCCCAATCTGACCCTCAAACCATCACGGTCACCTAATAATCCCCAGATTACAATTGGCTTATTCATCCCCCTCCTCTCCACTGTAACTATTCCCCAGGTCGTTGCTGCAAGTGAGAATGTGTTCTCAGTTAACTTACCTGGTAAAATAACAGCTAAAAAATTAATTACAAAATTACAAAATTCTGACTGTACAACAGCTATTTGGTAAGGTCTTAAAAACAGATAAGCTTTCTAACTGGTTTATTGTGATATTTCACCATCAACTGCAATCTTTCTGGAAGTTTTATCAACTACTCCTGCCTCTTACCTCACTTCCTGTCATTCACACCATTCACACTCATATCACCAAAACGCGAAAGACACAATGACTTCAACAGTCACGTTAACATTTACAATGACCACCAAAACAGTCACAGTTAGATTGGGTATAGCTTCCTACCCCTTGCCCCGCTGCCTGTCCTCTGCACGGCCCCTCCACTGCCCCTGCATGTTGTCACTTGGAAACCCTGTACACAGCATTGTCCATCCTCTGACCTCAGCACTCCACCCTGCACCTCACCATTTCAGCAGTCCCTCCTTGGATATTAGACCCCATGAATAGTTCATCACAAAGGTTCATGAAATCATCACTCCATCCTATTCCCTTGGTGTTCTTGATTATCAATTATACAAGACCCTCCCCTGCACAAACTCCTATTGTACCTCTTCTATGGTAGCTCCTCCAATGGGGACTGCCAGTCAGAGAGACAGGGATTGGCCAGCTGAGGTCACATGTTTAGGAGTGAGCTGAGTGCTAAAGAATCATAATTGCATACTAACAGTGGGGTACCTGCTGAAGCATTTTGCCTGCTGTGCACTTGTATTTTGGATAATAGGCTGCAGTGCATGCTGGTCTATGAATAGGCCCATCAATCTAACCTACTTTAAATGCCTTGCTCTCCAGTGAAGCAACCAATAATTGAGGTAAACAAATGAACAAACTCATGCAATGGTGAAAGACTCCTGTAAAAGGTTTCCAATCAATTGCATTTTGTTTGAATTGTTCCCGACCCAGAACCTGTGCTTGGTCTTGATACAGTACGTGTGTATATCTTTGTTCCACTAACACCATTCCTTTCTCTCTCTCTCTCTCTCTCTCTCCATCCCTCCACACCATCATCCCCCTTTCGCCCTCCATCCATCCATCCCCATGACAGTCAGAAGCTGAGTTTCAAAGACCGTGTCCGGATGGCGAGCCCCAGGGGGCAGAGTATTAAGAGCCGGCAGACGTCGGTGAGCGACCGGCGGTCCCCGGGGACTGAGGCTGGGGGTACGGAGGGCACCAGCCCTGCCAAGGTTCAGAAGAGCTGGAGCTTCAACGACCGCACCCGCTTCAGACCCTCCCTCCGCCTCAAGATCCAATCACGCTCCACTGCCGATGGTGAGAGGAACTAATGACTTGTCGTGATTGGTCAATTGTTGGATTTGGGCGTTTAGTATAAGAGATGGGTTGATTGGTACCATGTTATTTCCCTTCCCTTTATACCAAAATGGTAATCTTGCCCGGATACTTTCTACACATGTTATCATCTTTAGAATGATATCTCATGATGTCTTTAAACATACATAGATCACTGGTGAGCTACATCGACTTAAAACCACACTCTTAATGTCATGCTGGCTTTCACTCCCTTTCCCTAAGTTCTCTGGCTGGGCGCTGTGTGCTAGCCTATGAAGGATTTACTCCTAGACCGCCGGTCTTATGGGCAGACCAGACCAGAGCTGGCACAGACCATAGAGCCCAGTGGGAGGAATGTTAATGCCTGTTTGCAGTGCGCTGGTTTGGGTTAGTGGGGCTGGCCGGCCTGGCTTGGTTATGGCTGGAGCTCTGATCCGTGCTCTGGATGGTGGGTGGGAAGGGAACAGGTATGCTGTAGATTAGCCGCCTTAAGGGGCGAGCAGAGGCTGCAGTGCTGCTTTATCCAGCCTAGCCAGCTGGCTGAGGGAGGCAGGGTAACAGCCACAGTGACCAGGTAGCTAGGTCAAATGGAACACCAGCTAAATTCTAGAATGAAGTAGGTCTATACCAATAGTGGACGATAATAACACTATTACCAGCAGATTATGTTGAGGATGTATAGAAATGGAATGGGGGATTTATCCAGATGAATCTGGTGTAAGAGACGTTTTGGATAAAGTGAGGACGACTGACTATAATGTATATGACACTTACCTTCCACAACCATACAATAATCATGTTGTATATGGAAAATGGATTGTTGCATATACAGTATGCCAGATGGATTAAATGGCTTTGCCAAGAACCAGCTACAGCACTTTCTGAATTAATGAGAGCAGAGATTGATGCTGGCTGACACACACACACACACACACACACACCAATCCTCCAAAGGCCCGTGGTGGCTTGCCTTGTAACATTACAAATATCATTAACCTGGGGTCATAAAAAGTTCTCTTGGTCAGGGGGAAATTTGTTTGATCTGCACTCTACCACTTCTAACCCCTGGCCCGCTTTGGTGTGCTTTATGTCGTAACTCAGGCCACTCATAAACAGCAGGTCTTTGTGATAATATTTCCCATTAGCAATATACCTACTGGGCTGAGCGGGAGCTGTACTACCACTGAGGAAGTACAGTTCCCGCTCAGCCCAGTCAAAACTGTTCGCTGCCCTGGCCCCCCAATGGTGGAACAAACTCCCTCACGACGCCAGGACAGCGGAGTCAATCACCACCTTCCGGAGACACCTGAAACCCCACCTCTTTAAGGAATACCTAGGATAGGATAAGTAATCCCTCTCACCCCCCTAAGTTTTAGATGCACTATTGTTAAGTGACTGTCCCACTGGATGTCATAAGGTGAATGCACCAATTTGTAAGTCGCTCTGGATAAGAGCGTCTGCTAAATGACTTAAATGTAAATGTAAATGTACTGAGGAGAGGCAGCTCTCAATATACCTACTGAGGAGAGGCAGCTCTCAATATACCTACTGAGGAGAGGCAGCTCTCAATATACCTACTGAGGAGAGGCAGCTCTCAATATACCTACTGAGGAGAGGCAGCTCTCAATATACCTACTGAGGAGAGGCAGCTCTCAATATACCTACTGAGGAGAGGCAGCTCTCAATATACCTACTGAGGAGAGGCAGCTCTCAATATACCTACTGAGGAGAGGCAGCTCTCAATATACCTACTGAGGAGAGGCAGCTCTCAATATACCTACTGAGAAGAGGCAGCTCTCAGGCTCGCGCTCTTCTGCTATATACTGTGGACTCTTTTTTGATTTTTTTTTCTCTCTCCCTCCCTCCCTCCCTCTCTCCCTCCCCCTCTCTCCCTCCCTCTCTCTCCCTCCCCCCTCTCTCCCTCCCTCCCTCCCTCCCTCCCTCCCTCCCTCTCTCCCTCCCTCCCCCCTCCCTCCCTCCCTCCCTCCCCCTCTCCCTCCCTCTCTCTCCCCCTCCCTCCCCCTCCCTCTCCCCCCTCCCTCCCCTCCCTCTCCCTCCCTCCCTCCCTCCCCCTCCCCCCTCCCTCCCTCCCTCCCTCCCTCCCTCCCTCCCTCCCCCTCCCTCCCTCCCCCCTCCCTCCCTCCCTCCCTCCCTCCCTCCCTCTCTCCCCCCCTCTCCCCCTCCCCCTCCCCTCCCTCCCTCCCTCCCTCCCCTCCCTCTCCCCCTCCCCCTCCCCCCTCCCTCCCTCTCCCCCCTCCCTCCCCCTCTCTCTCCCTCCCTCCCCCCTCTCCCTCCCTCCCTCCCTCCCTCCCTCCCCCTCTCTCCCTCCCTCCCTCCCCTCTCTCCCTCCATCCATGTGGAAGCCAAGCCAGTAAAAACATATTAGAACCAATGTTGGGATGATTGCGTTGTTTGCTCTACAACCCATTCGTTCATACGTTGCCGTGATATACAATAAGGCAGAGACAACAATAGACAACAGTCACATGGTGGTGAAATAAATTCAACTACACGTACATTTGTTTTATCACAAAACCGGAGAGCAACGTCGGGCCGGGGGAAGACCACAAAGCAAATACTGCATGTAATGAACAGTTATATGACCTGCAACCAGTGGTGTAAAGTACTTAAGTAAAAATACTTTAAAGTACTAATTAAGTCTTTTGGGGGGGGCATCTGTACTTTACGTTACTATTTATATTTTTGGCAACTTTTACTTTTACTTCACTACATTCCTAAATAAAATATAATACTTTTTCCTCAAAAGTACTCATTATATTTTGAATGCTTAGCAGGATTGGAAAATTGTGAAATTCACACACTTTCAAGAGAACACGTGGTCATCCCTACTGCCTCTGGGATGGCAGACTCACTAAGCACAAATGGATCTTTTGTAAATGATGTCTGAGTGTCAGAGTGTGCCCCTGGCTATCCATACATTTGAACTACTAAAGTAGTATTTTAGTGTGTGACTTTCACTTTTACTTGAGTAACTTTCTATGAAGGAAAACAAACTTAGATACCAGAAACAAATGGTGTGTGTGTGTGTGTGTGTGTGTGTGTGTGTGTGTGTGTGTGTGTGTGTGTGTGTGTGTGTGTGTGTGTGTGTGTGTGTGTGTGTGTGTGTGTGTGTGTGTGTGTAAGTAAAAAAAGAAGAAGTTTGGACTCACCCTACTTGTAGACTAGCTGAAAACCAATGCCACCCTCATCTCTTTCATGTTGGCAAAACGGTCTATGGCTCTGTCATACAGTGCAAGTTTAGTTTTTGTTGTCATAGGCTACCTAGCTAAAACACTTGTTAGCCTAACTTCCTCGCATGGGCAACAATGAACCAGCTAAGTTAGCTGGCACATTAACGTCAGCCTAAAATCTGCCCAGCGTCGTCTGGGTTAGGCCGTCATTGTAAATAAGAATTTGTTCTTAACTGACTTGCCAAGTGAAATAAAGGTTCAATAGATATACTGCCGCAACAAGCCATACTCTTTTGGTCCACACAGCATCAGATAGATGGGCTACACATACTGAGACAGAAGGGCGCTGTTTCCCTCGCTCTGATGATTTCTCCGGTGAGATTCAGCCACTTGCGAATTGATGGAAAACCATTAAAACAGAGAGAGACGAAAGATATGTTTTTTTGGTAAAATATTTGGGAAAGCCTGGCTCCCCTTGGCATCAATGCGCGCCACTGTCTCTCTCCCTCTCTCCCTCCCCTTCTTCCCTCTCTCCCTCCCCTTCTTCCCGCTCTCCCTCCCCTTCTTCCCGCTCTCCCTCCCCTTCTTCCCTCTCTCCTTCCTTCCCTCCATCTCTTTCTTCCTGTCTCCGTCATAGAAATAATGAAGGTATGTTATAACTCAAACTCTCTTTCCCTCCATCTCTCTCTCTAGCTGACTCTAACATGACCACTGAGGATGGTTTCGGTGATGACAAGGGGTGTCACTGTGAGATCTCTGTGGAGGACCTGCTGCCTTCCGTCAAGTCTGTCATCCGAGCCGTCAGGTGAGACACGTGCACGCACGCTCACACGCACACACACACACACACACACACGCACACGCACACGCACACACACACACACACACACCTGCTGCCCTCACTCAAGTATGCCATCAGAGCCTTAGTGTGACCTTTTTCTTCTTATTGTAACCTCCGAACTCTTTCCCCTAATCCCATACCGTGAGAGGCAGCTTCAAAATCTCTCTTACTTCCCGCCATGGTTTTAGCCAGTGGATACATTACTATATGTCTTTTCCATCAGTCTTACCACTTTGATCCTCACATTGGGCAGTAAGGGCCTCTCATATTCAACCTCTTCCGCTGTATGGGGCACACAGGTGTATGTACTAAGCTCCCCTCTACACTCTCTCGAAGGGCTAGATTTACGTGCTACACAGCTAAGGTAAACAGTGAGGTAAAAGACTGATTTTACCTCAGATCTTTCGCAACTTCACAGGAACATTTGCTTTTGAACTATGAAATGATTTTCCAGGTGAGCGGTCATGTATTTATGTTGAGAAAGAAGAGCCGTTTCTGCTGTTGCTATTGGACAGTTTTAGATCTCAGTACCTTGGCGTGTGTTACTCGAGGTCAATGTCCTTCTTTGTTTGAGGACTCCCTCTTGTGGTAGATTGACGTACTGCATTGAGATTCCCTCCTATGCTGGATCGCTTTGATTAGGACACACCGTAGAGAAACATTTCTCAACGGGAAACAAAAAGGAGCGTTTCTTGTTAGACACGTTCACGTAGTCCCTCCCTGTTTCGGGCAATGTTCTTTCATCTGGTATTTAATGAACATGGTCTGGTCCATCCAGGATAATGAAGTTCCACGTGGCCAAGAAGAAGTTCAAGGAGACGTTGCGTCCGTACGATGTGAAGGACGTCATAGAGCAGTACTCCGCCGGACACCTGGACATGCTGTGTCGCATCAAGAGTCTGCAGACACGGTGAGAACAATAATGCACTGTCACACATGGTCAAAGTGCTCACGTAGTCACACTCTCTAACTTAGACCTTCCAATAAAATGCATGAAAAAGCTCAGCTAGCAGCTGTTTGCCCATGTGTATTCACTGCTTAGCCACTAATGTGAGCAGTATATGTCTTTGTCTTCATATGAGTGTGCATATGTTCGAGTCTGTGTGCATACATTCATATTTGTGTGTGTGTGTGTGTCCTCACTTTCCCCCACAGGCTGGACATGATAGTGGGGCCCCAACCCCTGAGCAGCCGAGCCAAGACCTTTTCCTCTCCCTCCCTGCCCATGTATTACAGCCAGGGCAGAAAGAACTCCACGCAGGGGTCAGAGTTAACCCCCTCACGCCCCTCACACACACCCCTCACACTCTCCTCTCCTCACACCCTCTTGACTTTCTCCCCATCCCCTGCATGTGGACTAGCTGATTGTTTGCTAGAAGAAACACTGCATGGTTTTCAAATCGCAAATATCTTCCTTACCTGTCTAGGTTGACAGTATATCTTGCCTGTCTAGGTTGACAGTATATCTTACTGTCTAGGTTGACAGTATATATTACAGTCTAGGTTGACAGTATATCTTACAGTCTAGGTTGACAGTATATCTTACCTGTCTAGGTTGACAGTATATCTTACCTGTCTAGGTTGACAGTATATCTTACAGTCTAGGTTGACAGTATATCTTACAGTCTAGGTTGACAGTATATCTTACAGTCTAGGTTGACAGTATATCTTACAGTCTAGGTTGACAGTATATCTTACAGTCTAGGTTGACAGTATATCTTACAGTCTAGGTTGACAGTATATCTTACCTGCCTAGGTTGACAGTATATCTTACCTGTCTAGGTTGACAGTATATCTTACAGTCTAGGTTGACAGTATATCTTACAGTCTAGGTTGACAGTATATCTTACCTGTCTAGGTTGACAGTATATCTTACAGTCTAGGTTGACAGTATATCTTACAGTCTAGGTTGACAGTATATCTTACAGTCTAGGTTGACAGTATATCTTACAGTCTAGGTTGACAGTATATCTTACAGTCTAGGTTGACAGTATATCTTACAGTCTAGGTTGACAGTATATCTTACAGTCTAGGTTGACAGTATATCTTACAGTCTAGGTTGACAGTATATCTTACAGTCTAGGTTGACAGTATATCTTACCTGTCTAGGTTGACAGTATATCTTACAGTCTAGGTTGACAGGTTGACAGTATATCTTACAGTCTAGGTTGACAGTATATCTTACAGTCTAGGTTGACAGTATATCTTACAGTCTAGGTTGACAGTATATCTTACAGTCTAGGTTGACAGTATATCTTACAGTCTAGGTTGACAGTATATCTTACAGTCTAGGTTGACAGTATATCTTACAGTCTAGGTTGACAGTATATCTTACAGTCTAGGTTAACAGTATATCTTACCTGTCTAGGTTGACAGTATATCTTACAGTCTAGGTTGACAGTATATCTTACAGTCTAGGTTGACAGTATATCTTACAGTCTAGGTTGACAGTATATCTTACAGTCTAGGTTGACAGTATATCTTACAGTCTAGGTTGACAGTATATCTTACCTGTCTAGGTTGACAGTATATCTTACAGTCTAGGTTGACAGTATATCTTACAGTCTAGGTTGACAGTATATCTTACCTGTCTAGGTTGACAGTATATCTTACAGTCTAGGTTGACAGTATATATTACAGTCTAGGTTGACAGTATATCTTAGTCTAGGTTGACAGTATATCTTGCACGGGGGATCTGGGACTGTTGATGGGTTCAGTTTCTAGATTCCTCCCGGTGATGTTTCTTCTGTTCTGCATTCCTGTCAACTGAGTTTTCTCTGAGTTTTCTCTTAAACTTATGGCCCGATTCAATCAGATCCCCTTTAGCCAACACCCGCAGAGCTGATGTTTTGACGGTGTCGGCGGTGGAATTGCGTTAGAGTGATCAAATCCACGAGTTGCTCCCAGCATTATGGCTAAAACGGACATTGCCATTGGCTGCACGGAGTCTCATTAAGTTTGCATTCTGGAATGTGAGATGTAATCTACACCTCGATTAGGCTGTTAAAAATCCTCATTATTTGGTTAAATGATTTTTCAATTCGAGCTTCATTATTTCTATATAGATGACATTTTCTCATTCTGAACTTCTAACGGGAGTGGGGAGGTGTGGCTTCTTGACAATGATCACAAGAGCAGCTGCCCACCGATTTACAGCTCCAATGCCGTTCCACCGCAGACACCCGCCAAAACGTCAGCTATGCAGGTGTCGGCTATAGCCGGTTAGCACTTGATCTGATTAAATCTAGGCCCTAAACTTTCACTGAATTTGAAAGGCCTTATTTACCAAATGAGTGAGCAAATTACATTTTTCTGGTCGAGAGCTTCTTGAGTCATGGAAAATATTGATTATCTCATATAAACATCTCAAATGAAAGTCCAAATGTGTAGTAAAATGATATATACATACAAATAAAAACTATGCTTGTAATTTAAGGTCATCCATTTTGTATTTCAAATCCAGTAGTAGATAATACATTTGCCTCTTCTTCTTGGCTTCTAAAGTTTAATCTTAGATCTTTTGAAAAAAGGTGTATTGACATCCCACTGGGCACAGACGTCAATTCAACGTCTATTCCACGTTGGTTCCACCTCATTTCAGTGAAATGACGTGGAAACAACGTTGAGTCAACCAGTGTGTGTGCCCAGTGGCATGCTGTTGATATTGATACACTTGCAACCTATATCTCTAGTGACACAGTAAACCGAGCCGGTATATATCCTTGTGAGCAGTATGGGCCTCTACAGTAAGTGTTGTATTCTCACAGAGGACCAATTCCAAATCTTAACTCTCTTTCCTTCCTTCTTCCTTCTCGGGCGGGCTGCCTACTGGACATCCTCTGGTCCTGCACCATTCTGTACCCTCTCTTTAACACTATGTCTCCTGTGCCCTCCAGAGTGGACCAGATCCTGGGTAAAGGCCAGGTTCCTCTGGATAAGAAGATCCGGGACAAGCTGCTGTCTGATGGAGACCTGCTGGAGGACATGAGTATGCTGGGACGTGTCTGCAAAGTGGAACGGCAGGTGAGTGGGGTTCCGTGAACTTAAACCACTGGTTCATTAAATATGGTGAGTTATGTGTGGTTCACCTTTGACATTCGTGGGAATTGGCCTATACGGATGGGGGCTCAATTGAAATGTTTCTTACAGAGGAAATATGAAAAGCACACGCATGACCATGGTAGCAATTGTAAGGGAACAGTTTGAAGATAATGGGAAGATAAATGATTAGACCAAAGGTGAGCACACAAGTCCACCTGACACGAGACAGGGTCCAACCAATACACTGTCCACATTCAGTACCATAAGAATATCCCTGGAAAACGTGGGGTAGGTGCAACATAAGACAACAAAGTTACAAGGGTTTGAGTGAGAGGACTAACTGGAGTCTCCAAGTGGCCACACACCTCTCCAAAGTGTGCCCAGTTCCCAAGTCATTTCAATGCATTTCTAAGCCTCAAAGAAGGTACTTTTTGAGCTCTCCTAGCTGTGCCGTTGAGGAACTAGAGCAAGCACACTTGTCGTTGTTTCGTTTGGAACACAACCCTGTATCCCCGCCATCACACGATTACCGTTGCTGCTTACGCAATCCAAAATGGTCCATAATGAATCGCAGTCGGGGTCAGGTGGGCATGATTTGAAAGCTTGCTCTATTGCCGACATGACTAGCTCAGTTAATATATACGATCTTACGGTGTTGGGCTTTCACCGGGTCATTTTGGTGCGCATAGAAAGGAGTCATGAGTGCATGCAGGTGTGGGCCACGGAAAATGATCTTCACAATAAACAGACGTGGGCTCGTTCTGTTCAGAACAACCCAGGGTATGTCGCCATGTCATCTTGTAACATCAAACATAGTGATCATAAACGCTGACACTGTATGAGTTTTATGATGTGGAAATGTGAAGTGCACATTTGGACTCACGGGTGTTTGGCTTGTGTGACATCAAAGTGGTATTTATTATAATGATCCTCGTCGTCTCATCTTTCAAGGTACATAGAGTCCTCTTAACTTACAGCATTTCCCTCACTAAGAGAACAAAAAAATAGCAAACGTTGCCCAAGTACTGGGAGAGATGCAACTTCGCGCGGTGCTCAAGTTCAGAACGGCTGTCAGTCCAAACCCATACAGCGCTGTGAGGCATTCGTGCCCAAATCTGCCATTTTCAACCCGTATACGGGTACAGGTATGAGTGTAAAGGGCTACCAACTACTGTTATTCAACATTTTAAAATTGTTTTGCGTGGTTGCATTATAGTTAAATGTGGTTGCATGTTGTTTGTATTACCAATTATGTGAAAGTACTCTTTTTTGTGTAGCTAATATTAACCATAATTTCCTTCCGTCCTTCCTCCCTCCCTTCCTTCAATCCAACCCTCTCTAGGTCCAGTCTATTGAGTCGAAGCTCGACTCCCTGTTGGACATCTACCGGCATGTGTTACGTAAAGGCTCCTCCTCTGCCCTCACCCTCTCCTCCTTGCCTCTGTTCGAGCTGGAGCAGACCTCAGACTACCAGAGCTCTATCCTCTTCAAGGACCACTCTACCTGCTCTACCCAGGTCAGCAGCACCGGAGGTGGGCCAGGGATAGAGGGCCAAGGGGGGTGCGTGACCCGCTCCTCCACCAACGCCTCAAACCTGTCCCGGGGACTTCACCTTATCCTGGCGCCACCCACCGAGCTCAGCCTCAACCTCAACACTGGCACCTCCTCGCCTTCTACCGGTGGGCCCCCGCCCTCCTCGTTCAGTCCGTCGCCCCTTCCTCAACACCACCACCATCGTCATCATCATCATCATACCCTGCCGGAAAGTGGGGAACCAGTCCATAGAGGAAGTTCTTCTCACTCACCTCCTATTCTTACTCCTAATTGTGTATCTGAAAGTGGGGGGTTTCCTACTCTGGCCAGGCCCCCACCGCCTCCTCCCCAGCCCAGCCGGACGGTGGGTCACTCCAGGACGGAGAGGGAGGTGGGCAACTTCTGTGGAAGCCCGGAGGAGAGGGAGGATGGTGATGTGTTAGGCCCAGAACAAGGCCTCAGAATCGTGAGGCTGGGGCAGTCAAGAGGGGGGTCCAATGGGAACAGCAATGGCCGGCCCTGCAATGCTAAAGCAGAGGGCTCCTGGATGAGACACACAAGCCTGGAGATGGAGCCCCTGGTACCCCTCTCTTCTGCTCTGGGAGAAGGAGGCCGCTGCTCCTCTGGCTCCAACCCCAGCCAGGTGGACCGAAGCCTGGGCAAATCCATGTCTGTCCAAGACCTGGGGCAGGGTGGGACCACCTCCATGACCCTGGATAGCCACCACCATCCTAGCCTCAGCCTCTCCTCCCCCAGCCCCTGCAGCAGCGACTCCCCCACAGGCTCCCACAGTAGTCAGGACCCTGCGGGAGGGGGCGGCGGGGATGGCTGGGGGGAGGAGGACCTCTTTATCAGCGACAGGGATGTGGACGCCCTCCCTCTCCCTCCCGAGGCTCAAGGTGGAGCCTTTGGCTTTGACTTCTTGTCCCAGGGTTCAGCCGACCCAACCTCTTACTCTTCAGAGCTACTGAGGACAGACCCTGGGCTTGGGGCGGGGTTAAGTGCTCTGGCGGGGTTCAATAGGAGCCTGGCGAGCGCGAGCGGGAACACGTCATCACCCGCCTCAGTTGGGAGCGCCGAGTCCCTGAGCATGCCGCACGTACGGCTAAAATAAGACACACCCCCGTGTCGTATGGACCAATCAAAAAACCTCACCTTATAGAGAAGCTCTTTATTCTATTTTTGGAGGGGTGAGGGGGAACAGGGAGGGACTATAATGGTTATTTCTGTTTATATTTATGTTGATTCATTTGATAAAAAGCAAAGTATTTTTCATCCAAGTCGACGATACATGAACATATTGCATGAATTATTATTGAAGAAATCGAAACAAAGAAGGTAAAATAAAGAGAGAGAGGTATATAAAAAGAGACTTTGATATATATATTATATATATCTAAGAAACAAGCTAAACTTGATCCTGATAGACAGTGGGTTGATCTGTGATCTCGACACTGCATGAGCACTGCATGTTTTCAACTTACCCATAAGTCTTCATTCATTAACACTGGAAGTTGTTGATGCCTATGGACCTTATGGCAAAACCCTTCTAGAAAACATTTCCTTAATTTTAATACACATAATCATGTACAGTAAAAGTTCAAGTGTGGGGCCTCCTAACTTATAAGGAGGGGCGTATGGGGCAAGTGAAATGCTTACATGAACCCAATATCAGACTGTTATCCAAAGCTTCTGAGGCAGCCATCTTGAAATGAATGTTGCCTCAATATGACCAAGTTTTTCACCCACATCAGTTCCCTATAATAGTTTCTCATTTGAGTGACTATTGTGGACATACAATGGTACAAAACACCCCTCATTGTAATGATAGACTTGCCACGTCCAGGTCAATACTAGTTTGAGGTAAATTGAATTCTGCCAACAGGTCACACACACACCAATACACACACACACCCACCCACACACACACACACACACACTCCGGTAGTTTACAAACTGTATAACCATTGTACACAAGCTGCTTACACATAGTCCCGGGAAAGGAATAACTTCTAAAACAGGAGACGAATAGCTGCTAAAACCATAGAAATATAATTACTAGAATACGGTCCACCCATCATGACACCTTTGAATGGGGATGCCCGTTCTAGTACTTCTATTTCTATGCCGAAAACACAGTTCAATTGTGCACCCCGAGGTGTTATCTACCCGACGACCACGGCATCCACATTATGTGATTTCTTGAGATGCCTGTGTATCTTCTCATTTAATATTTGTTGTTACTTATAACACAAGAGAGCAAAACACGAAGGGAGAAAATGTGCAAAAATATATCTGTTGTCCGATTATGTGACCCTCTTTTCATTAAATGAAGATACTTGCAGTCTTACATGGTTTCAGTCGCAATCACACTGCCCGGCTTTCGTTCTTTTAATACATTATAGTTTTGAATGCTTATTAAAATTGCTTAAACGGAAGTTGACTTGCTGTAGAATGTATATAATGTTATGTTAATAATCTGTAAGTGATATTTCGCACACCCTGGCAAGCAGTGTGAGTGTCATCATGGCTAATGCTAACAACAATTATTCCTTTTTGACTTAAAGGGATATGTCACTCAAATCACAAAATTCCATTGTGTTTCTTACCTTTCAAACAGTCTTTGCAGGGTACCAAAATAAAACATGTATTTTGTCATTTGAGTGGACTAACCTTTTAAGTGTTACAGATTCAGGTACAACAGGGTCATGTTCAATAGGGCACAATGTAGCAAAACATTTTGAATTGGAATGCAAAGATGACCTCATTGGACACGCTCAACCTCCGGTAGTAAGCTACCTCATCGGTTTCAAAACGTTTTGTAACATTTTGTGCCTACTGAACAGGATCCTGTAGGGATTATTGGATGTTTCACCAAAAACAACATGAAATTGTACGCTAAATCCAAAGCTCCAGTACACATACCATTTGAAACAGAAAGTTTAGCAGAAACATTTATGGTCGATTCGATCCTTATTGAAGGCTTTACCAGAATATGTGAAGTATACAAAACATGCAGTACATAACATGGTGCCTTTTTTTGGCGATATACTGTCCATTTCAACATGTTTATTTGCACCCAACGTGTGAGTTGTTGGCCTTTTGTGCTGAAATGGTCTCACATACTTGATTTTTGTTTCGTCCCTTGTATATATATATAAAAGAAAATGACTCTCTGATTTGGGCATTATTTATCCACAGACAGACCATGTATTACCAAAGGAAAACTGGCCTTTAGAAATGTCATCATTGTCTCATACGATCATTATCCTAATTTATTTAAATGACGTGCACATACCTATACGATAGTAATAATGTCCGTTAGCTCCAATCAAACCTGTGATGTCATGAAAAATGCTAAAGAAACTTTTATTCTCCTACATCAATAAAAAAAAAGAAAAAAAAAGGAAATTCAAGTGTGTTTGTTGACATATTTACAGACACGTCCTGTTAACCTTTGACCATTGTGGTGCATCTCCTGTTCTGTAACTGCGTGTTGGCATCTATTTATTACCTTGAAAATGATTTTTCTCAACTGTCAACCCATATTTCAATGACCGCGGAAAAATGATGCACATGTTGCTAAGTCTGAACCCTTTTTAAATGTGTCTTTCGATGTAGATCAAGCTCACAGGTTGCGTACAATAAGGTGTCGAGTGGAACAGTGTCGACAAGGTTTGAACAGTGCTTGGGAGCTTTTAAGCCGAGCCAGGTGCTACAATATGTTAGTAACGGATATATTTCTTAAAGTGCATCGGGAACGTGCAAGCAGCCGGAGGAAAACAACACCATTTCAACATTTTATCAATTTAAAAATGTTTGTACATTTTTACTAACATTAACTAGCAGCTAGTTTAATGCAAACCAACGATATCAATAATATTTTTGAAGTTGAACTGAGTACAATAGCACACACCTAGAGGAGTTCTTTAAATGGTCTTCCACTCAGATAGTGTATCCCAACCACAAACAGTCAAACAAGCAGACCAAAACATATATAAAACAGAACACTTCCTTAATGAACATACCATACCATTGTTTCCCTCAGTCTGCTCTTGCGATGCATCGTGAGCATGGACCAGACTTTGACTATGTTGTGTAGCAGGGGAGTGATGTTTTCATGGTGGCGGACGCTAACGTTGCGAGCCCAACACAATGTTCATTTGACCTTCTGGGCCTTCTGTGCCGACATGGTGACCTTGCCCGTGGACGGAGCCTTCTTCTCCACCGCCTTCACGCCCACCGCCACCGTCTGACGCATGTCACGCACCGCAAAGCGCCCTGGGAGGATGGAGAGAATGATCGAATGTGAGTCATACTTCTAATGATTTATTATAAACATATTTCAGTCTATTACAGGCTTTGCAGCACATGATACAATGCTATAGTTGATTTGAACTGTAGCACTTCGCAAATACTAAATGGAACATGTGATTAGTTCTAGACTAGAAGCACCAAGACTGATGAAGGATGGAGATAACTTCTTATCTGATGAACAGAGCAGGTTCTGTAATATATATATATGACAAAGATGTACAGCACACGTCATCTGTCCCCCCAATAGGGATCTGGGTTGAGGGCAGACACACACACACCACCTACCAAGTGGTGGGTACTCTGAGAAGCTCTCCACACACATGGGCTTCCCGGGGACCATGGCAATGATGGCTGTGTCGCCAGACTTCAGGGCCTTGGGGTTGTCCTCCAGCTTCTTGCCCGAGCGCCGGTCAATCTTCTCCTTCAGCTCGGCGAACTTACAGGCGGTGTGGGCCATGTGGCAATCCAGCACGGGGCGTAGCCGGCACTGATCTGACCTGGGTGGTTCAGGATGATGATGTGACTCTATGCTATTTGTTGCCTGTTTAAACGGGGTAGTAAGTGATCCGGAATCAGAACACAGCATGTTAATTGGTGTCTCGTAATGACTCGTTTCAATCCAGACACACAATGTTCTCCACAGTGAACTCTCCTATCCAGACCTGTGCAGTGAAGCTGGCCACCTCCATCGGCGGGTCGTTCTTACTGTCTCCAGCCACGTTCCCTCGCCATATGTCTTTTACCGACACGTTCTTGACGTTAAAGCCCACGTTGTCTCCGGGCATGGCCTCGGTCAGCGCCTCGTGGTGCATCTCCACTGACTTGACCTCCGTGGTCACATTGACAGGGGCAAAAGTCACCACCATGCCTGGCTTGATCACGCCCGTCTCCACCCACCCCACCGGGACCGTACCAATACCTGGGAGGAGGGGGTGAGAGGCATGAAACCTTTGAGACAATCTTTCAAGTCTCTCTGAGGCCTGGATTGAATCCGATCGCACTTGTAGAAATTGTCGCATTTAATGGCAATGTTAACGCCTTCGGCAGAGATCGCATTCAAGGCAAACGCTGCAGATGTCAATTCAATTGTAAATTCCAGTTAAATGTCAAGCGTGCTAGATCTCAGATCGAACGCAGCTCGGATTGAATCCCAGCTTGAGTGCATAACATCAAAAATAAAATGTATGTAAGAGCTGAAAAAACAACTCAAAACCCTTTGGCTTTCAGTGCTGCACAATAGCCAAATTGACTGAATTGAAATGGAATTGACCCCTAAGCCACTGGCATAGCACCAGTGGTGGGTTTGAACGCCTCCCAGGGCCTCACCTCCTATCTTGCAGACGTCCTGTAGGGGCAGGCGGAGGGGTTTGTCAGTGGGGCGGGAGGGCGGCTGGATGGCGTCCAGGGCCTGTAGGGGCAGGCGGAGGGGTTTGTCAGTGGGGCGGGAGGGCGGCTGGATGGCGTCCAGGGCCTGTAGGGGCAGGCGGAGGGGTTTGTCAGTGGGGCGGGAGGGCGGCTGGATGGCGTCCAGGGCCTGTAGGGGCAGGCGGAGGGGTTTGTCAGTGGGGCAGGGCGGCTGGATGGCGGGGCCTGTAGGGCAGGCTGGATGGCGTCCAGGGCCTGTAGGGGCAGGCGGAGGGGTTTGTCAGTGGGGAGGGAGGGCGGCTGGATGGCGTCCAGGGCCTGTAGGGGCAGGCGGAGGGGTTTGTCAATGGGGCGGGAGGGCGGCTGGATGGCGTCCAGGGCCTGTAGGGGCAGGCGGAGGGGTTTGTCAGCGGGCGGGAGGGCGGCTGGATGGCGTCCAGGGCCTGTAGGGGCAGGCGGAGGGGTTTGTCAGCGGGCGGGAGGGCGGCTGGATGGCGTCCAGGGCCTGTAGGGGCAGGCGGAGGGGTTTGTCAGCGGGGCGGGAGGGCGGCTGGATGGCGTCCAGGGCCTGTAGGGGCAGGCGGAGGGGTTTGTCAGCGGGGCGGGAGGGCGGCTGGATGGCGTCCATGGCCTCCAGCAGGGTGGTCCCAGAGGCGTTGCCGTCCTTACGAGTGATCTTCCACCCTTTGAACCATGTCATCTACAGGGACCAGACCAAACATTAGGAACAAGAGTAACTTAAGCGTTATGGCCTCTGCATAAGTAATAAGTAATAAGACACCTTGTGAAAACGAACCACTTTTCATACCACGGCAGTAACACTAATTGTAATTCAGTGGAGGTGTGCACGACTGCATCTGAAACCCTATTGTGTAATAAGGTTGCGTCCTAAGAATGTAAAGTGTCCTCCTGCCTTGGAAAACGCTAAGAATAAGTATACAAAGAAGACTACTAACGTTAGGGCTAGCCTCCAGCATATTGTCCCCATTCCAGCCGGAGATGGGAACGAAGGCCACCGTATCCCGGTTGTAACCAATCTTCTTAATATAGGTGCTGACTTCCTTCACAATCTCCTCGTAGCGTTTCTGGCTGTAGTAGGGCTCGGTGGAGTCCATCTTGTTGACCCCTACGATCATCTGCTTGACCCCTAGGGTGTAGGCCAGAAGGGCGTGCTCTCGGGTTTGCCCATTCTTGGAGATGCCCGCCTCGAACTCGCCCACGCCTGCCGCCATGATGAGCACGGCACAGTCCGCCTGTGGCAAGGAGGAGACGGGGAGCAAACATGACGTTTCATTTTGTTTGCATTTGAAAGCAGAAAGTGTTACATGGGAAAAAATAGTCAATTCTTATTCTTATTTCTTGTTTTAGTAAATGGATTCCCAGAATAACCGTTTGATTTTCAGAGTAGCCAATGTAATCCTGCTCAAAGGTTTTGTTTTCTAATAGTATAGAAGACATGTTTAATATGTTTCATGTTCTTCCTTCTTCCCGTTTTGGGGCCCATAAGTACCAAATAAGAAGAGGCCCTTGGCTAAACATTCAGTCAGGGTCCATGTTTAGTGACAGCTGGATACGGTAGTGTCTGCAGCCCATACCTGAGAGGTGCCAGTGATCATGTTCTTGATGAAGTCCCTGTGTCCTGGGGCATCGATGATAGTGACCTGCTGGTCTCAAACTTCCACAGGGAGATGTTGATGGTGATGCCTCGCTCCCTCTCTGCCTTCAGCTTGTCCAGCACCCAGGCGTACTTGAACGAGCCCTTCCCCATCTAAAGGTAGACCAAAGAGACACCAAATCAATGGCAAAAGTCTGTGCTGTTTGTTTGTCTCTTTTATGTTGGAACAAAATCGAGAGAGATATCGAGAGGTAAATAAATCAATGCTCAGTTAAATGGTATGGATTCAAAGTGGAATCGTACCATATCCCTGAAATACTGATCTTGGTGTAAAGTTTGACAATAGACTCTTAACATATCGATCATGTATAACGACAGGCTAGACCTTAAACACATTCCCAGCACAGAGAGTTAAGTCACTTGTGCCTGGCCACCTCCATACCTCAGCGGCCTCCTTCTCAAGCTTCTCAATGGTCCTCTTGTCGATGCCCCCACACTTGTAGATGAGGTAGCCTGTAGTGGTCGACTTGCCTGAGTCCACATGGCCGATCACCACGATGTTGATGTGAAGCTTCTCCTTCTGTTCGCTCAGGAAGACACCGGAGTAGATTATGGCAAGAGGGGTCAACCAAGATGGCCAAGTTATTAGGAATTACAATGTCATTAACCAAGCAAAATGTTTTGGCATTTTAGGGGGTATTGAGAAGACAAATATTTGTGAAATTGATTAATACTAGTGACTCGGTTATCGAGAACCATTCACACCCCATAAGATCTCTCTATTCCCTTCCCTGACAATGTGTATAAAGTTTCACTGAGTGGCTTTGCCACCATTTTGAGAGTGAGGTCATCAGAATGAAAGAACAGGTGAAAGAAAAGCAGCTATTTCTCAACAACACAGCTGTTATTTTCCTTCCTGGTTCTCAAAGCCGACTCCACCATGTTCACGATGGCCCTGGAGACTGGTGGTTGGGTGTAACAGTATTTGGGGCGTTTAATATTTCAAGAGACAGTCACAGAGACAATGGCCAGTCAATCAATCAATATACACCCAGTTTACAATCCAAATGGCACCCTATTCCACATTTAGTGCACTGTGCTTTATACAGGGAATAGTACACTATAGCCTGTAGGGAATAGGGTGCCATTTCTGACGACTCTCACACTGAAACAAAGTTTATTTTTATTTTTTACATAACATGGCTATTAACCCGATAAAGAAATAACATATGAAAACATAAGTAACATATTATGTGGCGGACTGCAATAGCATTGAATAGTCCCCGCGATATGCAACTGTCCAGGGAAGTCAGGAACCAATAGCATCGAATAGTCCCCGCGATATGCAACTGTCCAGGGAAGTCAGGAACCAATAGCATCGAATAGTCCCCGCGATATGCAACTGTCCAGGGAAGTCAGGAACCAATAGCATCGAATAGTCCCCGCGATATGCAACTGTCCAGGGAAGTCAGGAACCAATAGCATCGAATAGTCCCCGCGATATGCAACTGTCCAGGGAAGTCAGGAACCAATAGCATCGAATAGTCCCCGCGATATGCAACTGTCCAGGGAAGTCAGGAACCAATAGCATCGAATAGTCCCCGCGATATGCAACTGTCCAGGGAAGTCAGGAACCAATACACGCAGTCAGTCAGGAAAGCTAAGGCCAGCTTCTTCAGGCAGAAATTTGCATCCTGTAGCTCTAACTCCAAAAAGTTCTGGGACACTGTGAAGTCCATGGAGAACAAGAGCACCTCCTCCCAGCTGCCCACTGCACTGAGGCTAGGTAACACGGTCACCACCGATAAATCCATGATTATCGAAAACTTCAACAAGCATTTCTCAACGGCTGGCCATGACTTCCTCCTGGCTACTCCAACCTCGGCCAACAGCTCTGCCCACCCCGCAGCTCCTCGCCCAAGCCTCTCCAGGTTCTCCTTTACCCAAATTCAGATAGCAGATGTTCTGAAAGAGCTGTAAAACCTGGACCCGTACAAATCAGCTGGGCTTGACAATCTGGACCCTCTATTTCTGAAACTATCCGCCGCCATTGTCGCAACCCCTATTACCAGCCTGTTCAACCTCTCATATCGTCTGAGATCCCCAAGGATTGGAAAGCTGCCGCAGTCATCCTCCTCTTCAAAGGGGGAGACACCCTGGACCCAAACTGTTACAGACCTATATCCATCCTGCCCTGCCTATCTAAGGTCTTCGAAAGCCAAGTCAACAAACAGGTCACTGACCATCTCAAATCCCACCGTACCTTCTCCGCTGTGCAATCTGCTTTCAGAGCCGGTCACGGGTGCACCTCAGCCACGCTCAAGGTACTAAACGATATCATAACCGCCATCGATAAAAGACAGTACTGTGCAGCCATCTTCATCGACCTTGCCAAGGCTTTCGACTCTGTCAATCACCATATTCTTATCGGCAGACTCAGTAGCCTGTTTTTCTGATTACTGCCTTGCCTGGTTCACCAACTACTTTGCAGACAGAGTTCAGTGTGTCAAATCAGAGGGCATGCTGTCCGGTTCTCTGGCAGTCTATGGGGGTGCCACAGGATTCAATTCTCAGGCCGACTCTTTTCTCTGTATATATCAATGATGTTGCTCTTGCTGCGGGCGGTTCCCTGATCCACCTCTACGCAGACGACACCATTCTGTATACTTCCGGCCCGTCCTTGGACACTGTGCTATCTAACCTCCAAACGAGCTTCAATGCCATACAACACTCCTTCCGTGGCCTCCAACTGCTCTTAAACGCTAGTAAAACCAAATGCATGCTTTTCAACCGTTCGCTGCCTGCACCCGCACACCAGACTAGCATTACCACCCTGTAAGGTTCCGACCTAGAATATGTGGACATCTGTAAGTACCTAGGTGTCTGGCTAGACTGTAAACTCTCCTTCCAGACTCATATCAAACATCTCCAATCGAAAATCAAGTCTAGAGTCGGCTTTCTATTCCACAACAAAGCCTCCTTCACTCACGCCGCCAAACTTACCCTAGTAAAACTGACTATCCTACCGATCCTCGACTTCGGCGATGTCATCTACAAAATTGCTTCCAACACTCTACTCAGCAAACTGGATGCAGTTTATCACAGTGCCATCCGTTTTGTCACTAAAGCACCTTATTCCACCCACCACTGCGACCTGTATGCTCTAGTCGGCTGGCCCTCGCTACATATTAGTTGCCAGACCCACTGGCTCTAGGTCATCTACAAGTCCATGCTAGGTAAAGCTCCGCCTTATCTCAGTTCACTGGTCACGATGGCAACACCCACCCGTAGCACGCGCTCCAGCAGGTGTATCTCACTGATCATCCCTAAAGCCAACACCTCATTTGGCCGCCTTTCGTTCCAGTTCTCTGCTGCCTGTAAATGGAACGAATTGCAAAAATCGCTGAAGTTGGGAGACTTATCTCCCTCACCAACTTCAAACATCTGCTATCTGAGCAGCTAACCAATCATAGCCCACCAAATTTTACCTACCTCATCCCCATACTGTTTATATTTATTTACTTTTCTGCTCTTTTGCACACCAATATCTCTACCTGTACATTACCATCTGATCATTCATCACTCCAGTGTTAATCTGCAAAATTGTAATTATTCACCTACCTCATGCCTTTTGCACACAATGTATATAGACTCTTTTTTCCTCTACTGTGTTATTGACTTGTTAATTGTTTACTCCAAGTGTAACTCTGTGTTGTCTGTTCACACTGCTATGCTTTATCTTGGCCAGGTCGCAGTTGCAAATGAGAACTTGTTCTCAACTAGCCTACCTGGTTAAATAAAGGTGACAAAATAATGGTAATGTGGCCATCATGAAGCAATGAAAGACATTACGGGACATCAATAGGTAGGCTATTATATTGACTCCACTATCATGCATGCGTAGTGTAGCTTGCTGGCTTGGTAACTAATTCGGGTTTTCCAAACACATAGGCTACAGCGCCGGTTGATACTGAGATACCCGAGGTTAATAAACTGCGCCGTGTAACCTTCGAGAGCAAAATCCCCTCGTTGTTTTGCTTATAGTGTCAGCCGCGTTGGTGTTGTACTTTCCACATGGAGACTGTGTGCAATATATCCAAACCGTTGGACTTGCAGAACACTATTTCGTCCAGCGTTATACCGACCTCGTCCAGACCATTCCACAGCACACATTTACAAAATGCAGACCATGATTGGTTAGTACTTTAGCCTGTTGTTAGCTAAAATGGTATCATACCTGGGTTTGTATAGATGCGCTCGCAAAAATTTGGGCAGTGATCGTGTAGCAAAAGATGCTGTCTGGTTTATTATTAGGGACCCAGTAGTGGGTGCTGCCGGTATTGGCTTCACATCAGTCATTAGTTTAACCCCCCCGTGGAGAAATTCATGTTTTTCGCCACCAGGTGGTGGTGATGTACCATAATCAGACCACACCATCAATTTGTGAACATGATACATATGATTGTCAAACAGCTGTGAATTTGGTATACATTTACACACAAACACAATACACATACAAGCACACTCAAAACAGACATACTGTACATACCAGCAGAGACGACAAATAGTAGAGAACTGTGTCCCTCACAATCACACTACTCTAAAGGCACTTGTTTACCTTGAAATACAGCGTCAACCAGACTGTTGCAGTAGGTGCAAACAGATCTGGAGACCAGACCTGAAACATATGACCAAAGTTGGAAAGGTTCTGAAGTTAAACCTCCCATTAGTACATAAAAAAAACACAATTATGACCAATAGAAGTAGCTAGGTATATTTGGGTAAAATGTACATAACAATAGTAAATAAACCAAGAGTTGTACTACTGTATACATTTCTGAAACATTTGGTCATCTTAATATATATATTTTTTTAAAGCACTTTCAAAGAGAAATCAAATGTTTTTTAAAAATTGAAAAACAATACTATGCTACCAAGGACCTGTACCAGTGTTAAAATGAAAACATTGCATCATCCCTCAGAGACGCTTATAACGTAACCTCACTCCTCCAAACTGATAGCTTTTCGCTACCGTAGTTGGCTAAGACGTTGTCAAGAGGCCGGTCACGTGTGTTTGAGCAGAGGCGCCCGTTACAGATGTGATGCATTCTATCATGTACATACCGATGTGCAAAACAATACTTTAAGCTTCTGCAAAAGTTAAATGAGTCGATACTGTAGCAAGACCAGAGTAACGGAGTTAGTAACAGTGTGTGTGTGTCATTTCAGCCTCACCATCTGTTTCTAGGTAAATACTCTCTGGTCTTCCGTTCAAGTGTGAGCAGCCAGGATACTGGAAGGCACTTTTCAAATGGTCAAAAGTCAGTGAACAAGTCCAGTTGGCTCAAAGCACGTCAAGTGCTTACTGTCGAGCTGAAAGTACTTTGTCGTAACTTGTTAGCCAATCTTTTCGTATCTTCACTCCAGATTTGGGAAGAGGTCGAGCCAAGAACCACCTCCGGCGAGCAAGGCCACTCTCAATCGTTTATTCTGGGAAGAAGAGTAACATTAGCAAATGGACTAATGATTACATTGCACTAATGTAGGCCTACAAATTATGACTACATAGACAAAAAAACAGATTGGTAACATTTCTCAACAAAAGCTAAAGCAAGAGGGCAGCATATCTAGAGTCTATCTAGAGAATATCTTTCAAGTTCGCAAAACAAATAAAATCTCCTGTCCCACATTTTACACTGTTTGTATGGTAACATTAACAAGTAACTTTTCTGAGCTTTGATGGCACCAGGACTTACTCTAGAGTCTGTAGTTTGTAGTGTGGGTCATCCCTGATGTCAGAGAGAATTCTCAGTCCTTCTTCTCCCGTGTCGTTTCCCATCAGGCCCAGTTCTGTGATGCTGGAGTGGCTGGACTTCAGGGCTACGGCTAGGGAGGAGCAGCCCTTTACTGTGATCCCACAGCATCTCAGACTGGGGGGGAGAGGGGACACACACACACATTCACCTTACTCAACAATGCATTATAAATGAATTTGTGCGTGAATATGCTTAGAAGTATTAAAACTGTTAACATGTTACTTACAACAGTCTCTCCAGTTTACAGGTTGTGGAGGTCAGTCCCATGCAGAGTGTATTTACACCACTGTCTCCCAGTTCGTTTCCAGATAGATCCAGCTCTTTCAGGACGGTGAGACTGGAGCGGAGAGCTTCGACCAGCTCTGGACAGCATAGCTCTGTCATTTTACAGTCACTCAGTCTAGGTGCATGTGTGTGTGTGTGTGTGTGTGTGTGTGTGTGTGTGTGTGTGTGTGTGTGTGTGTGTGTGTGTGTGTGTGTGTGTGTGTGTGTGTGTGTGTGTGTGTGTGTGTGTGTGTGTGTGTGTGTGTGTGTGTGTGTGGGCAAATATCCAACAAATACGCACAACATTAGTATGTTATTTGATTTGTTCCTATAAAATCACACATGATGTGCCTGTTGATGCCATTGCAATGTAAAAATATATCTATCAACTAAACTATTCAATGGTGAACCATTAGGCCTTCTACAATTGTACAGTCTAATCACAGTGCTCACCGTAGGGTCTCCAGTGAAAAGCGTACAGTTTTGAGGAACAGGAAAAACACGACAACACCTGATCCCAGGTGGTTCCTGCTGATATCCAGCTCTTTGAGGAAGGTGGGGCTGAAACGGCACCCTCCAATCAGACATTGACAGCCTCCAGACGTGAAGCCACAGCTCGCCAGACTGGAGAGAGGAGGGCAACACTCGTCAATTCAATGATTAATTCATTATTCTTTAATATGTATGTGTTGTATCCAGGGAGTTTGGAAAAGGGCAAAAATACATACATCCTAAACAGAATTGGACAAGTTTGAATGTACTATTCAGCTCATATGGCAGGCAAAGAAAACTGGCAGCCAGCGGGCCAAATTCGGGCCATGACTGATTTGTTTTTGAATCGCCAAAATTGTCTAATTTGTTTCATAGGGGTGTACATGAGATTGGGCACAACTCTCTGCGAGCTAGCTAGCTTACTTGAGTTTCTCCAGTTGACAGACAGGCACTCCGAAGGCTTTGCAGAGCATCTTGACCCCCTCGTCCTTCAGGTTATTGTTGCTCAGGTTGAGCTCCCTCAGACTGGGGATGTTCACCAGACACCTAATCATGTTCTCACAGCATTTCTCAGTGAGCTGACAACAGTACAACCTGGTTGTGGAGGGAAAATGTATGGTACATTTACTACAGTGAACATTCCACTTTAGAATCAGTGAGGTGGAATGTGTGAGTGTACTACAATACTCCAGACAGTACTCACTCCAGTTTGTATATCTGGGTTGACTTCAGTTTGTCCATGAGCATCTTCATCCCCCGGTCTCCCAGGTCATTCATGCTGACGTCCAGCTCTCGCAGGTGTCTGGGGTTGTCTATCAGCAACACCGCCAGAGCGCGACACAGCTCCAGGCCCAGCTTGCAGTTTGAGAGCCTAACAGAGATTACAATCAAATTGGAAGACAACCATTTCCTTACAGAAGGGAACTTCATTTGCATCAAGTCACAATATTAATGCGAAGGATAATTTAATTAAATGATATGACAAGTGGGGGTAAAGCAAGCCAAGACAAAATCAGAACAGGTTCTGTGGACATTTACTCACTTCAGGATCTGCAGTTCACACTTAACAACCTTCAGTCCGTCAACGAGATGAAACACCCCCGATTCTTCCGGTTCGTTGCCGCTCAGATCCAGCTCTCGCAGGTGCGAGGGGTTGGATTTGAGAGCTTTGGCCAGAGCTGCAAAGCCATTCTGTTTCACCCTGCAGCCGGACAGTTTCAGTCTCTCCAGTCGGCAGTGTGGCTTGGCCAAGCCGGCCGCCAACAGCTGCACTCCGCAGTCCTTCAGCGTGTTGAAACTCAGGTCCAGAGTTTTCAGATTGGACACCTTTGAGGTGAGCGCCGAGGCCAGACATTCACAGGATTTCTCAGTCAGGTTGTGATACGACAGCCTGGTGGGAAGGAGGGTTTATGGAATCAAGAAGCACATTATAAGTCATACTAGTAGCCACTTGAACCACCAAAACTGTAAGACGAGCCCAACAAACTTGAATTAACACATTTTTGATGACAATTATCTTGTGCGTTACCGACATGTCATATAGATATGTAATAGCGGGTATTGTTAAATGACCAAGTACTTACGTGGCGGTGTGGGAAGCTTTGATCACTGGCAGCATCCTCAGAAGTTCCTCGTCTCCTCTGTTCTCTACATCCAACCCAAGCATGTCTATCGACCCAGACAACGATGCCAAAAAGAGAGTGGCCAGGTCGGACCAATGTGCAGGTGGATATTTGGCATCTGGGGGGATTCCCGTCTGGAGAAATTGCACACAATCGTTGTCTAGAGAGTAGTCTTTCAGTTCCCTCAGGCAGTTCAGCAGGTTGAAAGTCCTCTGCGAAGTGGGATTCTCCAAAACCTTCTTCTTGATGTACACTAACATTTCCGGAAGGGCAGTAGACGGTGTGAAGCCAGCCTCGGAGAACATCTGGTTAAAGTTCTGAGCAATGCCAAAGAGGAAGCGAAGGAAGAGGTCCATGTGTCCGGTCTTGCTCCGCAAAGTTATGTCCACCGCGCTCTTGAGTTGGGTGGCATCTCCAAAAAACCAGAGAGTTCTCTCAATCTGGGTTTTCCGGTTGACAGCCTGGTTTTCCTCTTGGCTGCCAAAAGATTGAAGAAACCGCATTGCGGCAAAGAACTCCTGAATGGTGGTATGCCCAAAGTAGTAGATCTTCTTTTGGTGCAGCCCAATATCCTCCCTGAAGATGGGTATGCTTACTTTTGCGTACACAGCTGCCACTTGGACATCAATGTTGCACTCTCGTAGGTCTTCCTCGTAGAAAACAGTGTTGCCTTTCACCAACTGCTTAAAGGCTAGTTCCCCCAATTCGTCAACTATCTTTACATTGTGGTTCCCCATTTGTAACAGGATGAGTAGGTCGTTAAATAATGGAGTTAGTGCGACAGGTTCGCATGTTTTGTCGGGTACATATGTCTGTTTCTCGAGGATTGACGCTGAGATTGAACAGATAAAAGGTATCTGGCACAAGTTGTAGAGGCCCTTCGAGTTCTGCAAGTAGGTGATAACTGCTGTGGCCTGGTTCTCGTCATTGATTGCTCTCCTGAAGAACTCCTCTTTCTGGGAGTCGGTGAAGCCTTCAATTTCTGACACTCTGTCAATGTACTGAAGAGGGATGCGATGGACTGCCGCAGGTCTGGATGTAATCCATATGTGAGCGACGGAGGGAAGAAGGTTACCGTTAATAAGGTTTGTCAGCAGTGTCGGCACGGATGAGGGCTCTGTGAGATCGGTCACTATCGGGCTGTTCTTGAAGTCGAGAGGACGTCGAAATTCATCCAGCCCGTCAAGAAAGAACCCAACTCTGCAGTTGTCCAATTTGTAAATTCCAGGTTCTTTCAATTCTGGGAAAAACTCATAAAGAAGTTCAACCAGACTCAGTTTCTCCTTCAGCAAATTCAGCTCCCGGAAAGGAAGGGGAAATATGAGTTGGACTTCCTGGTCTCCTTTTCCCTCTGCCCAGTTAAGAATCATCATTCGCACATGGCTAGTTTTGCCAATACCAGCGACGCCCTTCGTCAGAGCTGTTCTGATAGGCTCATCTGAGTTTAGGAATGAACATGTTCCTTGATGTCTTCTCCTGTAACCTGGCTCAGATAGAATATACTCATGTTGGGTATCTTCACTATTTTTACCAGCTTGATAGTGGAGATCACAATGAATATAAAATGGATGCTCAGTTTCCCCCCCTGGCGGACTTTTGTACTTTTTCTTCAGAATGGCTTTTAACTTACTGCGGAGTTTTCCCACATGGGAGGCAGCAACTTTCCTGTCGAATTGGCAAATAAAAGTATATCTTATTTTCTACATGCAATATGAAATACGAACACTTCAATGAACATGCCCTACTGTGTATTCAAAATGATATTCATTTTCAATAGATTCATTTTGATCTGGTCCTCTGTTCTTACTGTGTGGTGAATGTGATTATCATACCTTTGTTCAGTCAATCGTTTTTTACCCCCAGGGCAAAACATTTCCCTGGATTCAGAGGAGGTAGATCTGTTACTACCAACGTTTGTGTCCCTCCAATTTCTCCAGAGACAGAATCTGTGTAGAACGCAGTAAGACAGGCTAGCTGGTCCCTCATGTGATGACACCTGCAGGGAGGTCACACTACCAACCAACCATTGACCTGTAAAACACACAGAATATTGTGATTAGCAATAGTGGTACTGCCTGCATGTAGGTACACTAGATCACTGATGTACTGCCATTACTCCCTAAATCGCACTGCCTCTCATATGGGAAATGATTCATTAACATGTTAAACCACAAATTATTCTAGCTAAGATTTCCACCTCAGCTTCTCATTGGTAACCTGGGTATGTGTTTGTGTTAACATTACACTCCGTGACTTATGCCAAACAGTTTGGCATGATGGCACAAACAGACTGCCACCCTAGGCTAGCTCGTCAGTCGTGCTTTCAAACCTTTATTTTTTGGGGGGAATATTACCTTGTGAAATTAAGGCAACCGTCTTAACTAGCTAGCCATTGTAGCTGGCTATCCATTGTTTTAGTCATGTAAATATCAGCTAGCCAAGTTAGTAAGTGCCTTGACTTGTGCGAGCCAAAACGTCTCATTGGCTCCTGCCCGAACTCCTGTTTCTGTAGCGCAGGGCAGCTTGGACAGGACGCTAGTCTATCGCAGGGCCTTAACACCCAACTATCTCCTTAATATTGAGTGCCGAGCAAAGATGCATCAAGTCCTATTTTTACAGTCTTTGGTATGACTCGGACAGAGATTGAACTCACAACCGTGCAATCTCAGGGTGGACACTAACCACAAGGCCACGGCGTTAGCCAAGTTTGAGGACTGATCAAATCATTTGCTAACTTTAGGGACGGTATCATGATCTATGTGGCCCGTGTAGCTAACTAGCTGGTATAGCTAAATAGCTGACAAAACACCGAATCCGCTTTAGCTTAACTACAGGTCCTATTATGAATCAGTCTGGGCTAGAGGACTAAACTCAACTCCATAGCTAAAAGCTACAGTAAATGGCTACGATAATGTAGAGGCTAGCAGCATTCATCACATTCCACGTTTCGTTGCTGTAAATTACAAACAACCACCGAACTAATGCAATTCCATAGTTATGTACTTACATGCTTGCTTTTCTCCGCCTTATTCAATTTCACTAATTCATCTCGATAAAGTCATATTTTTGAAACTGCGCAAATGGGAAGCATTACAGAAGCAGCCTTCTTCTGCTTCTTCTTCTATGATATCATGACGGTCCGCAAACAATCGTTAAAGCGCATACCGCCACCTACTGTGCTGCAATGTACGACCATTCATGATCTGCCCAATTCTGTACTACCATGAAAATAAAATTCTAAACCAAATGAATCCCTAACTTCTACCATACCCTTCCCCCTCCCCCAAAACCCAACCCCATTAAACTTGATCTATATCATGCTGAAACACTCCGCCCTTAGAATTGTTCAGCATGTCAACAACCATTTCAACAGTAACATCTGTTACCCTCAATATTTCTGGCATCTCTGCTCTCCACAACCCAAGTCGTATTGATAACCTTACCAATCAAAACTATGTAGTCATCTTTGTTCATTATCAAAGTGTCCTCTGACAAGGCACATTCATGAGCACAAGATGTCTGAACAGGCCTGGAGACCATGCCAGGACCATCAGAAGTACCAGCCCTGACACTCGGTCCACTTACTACAGGAACATCCATGTAACCTCCATCAGTCTGCCCTGTAGTTCTACCAATCGGTTTCACAGCCTCTGCATATGATACATCATGACTTATCCCATATCTCTGAGCCTCTAGCCTCTCTCTGTGTCTGGCATCCACCAAATGCTGCACTGTGTTCTAACAGCAACGAACCGCCCTTGCTGTCTCTGCCTGGCCGGTTCCCCTCTTTCCACTGGGATTCTCTGCCTCTAACCCTATTACAGGGGCTGAGTCACTGGCTTACTGGGGCTTTCTCATGCCGTCCCTGGAGGGGGGTGCGTCACCTGAGTGGGTTGATTCACTGTTGTGGTCATCCTGTCTGGGTTGCCCCCCCCCCCCCCCCCCTTGGGTTGTGCCGTGGCGGAGATCTTTGTGGGCTATACTCAGCCTTGTCTCAGGATGGTAAGTTGGTGGTTTTGGCCTTTCTAGGGAGTTTTTCCTAGCCACCGTGCTTTTACACCTGCATTGCTTGCTGTTTGGGGTTTTAGGCTGGGTTTCTGTACAGCACTTTGAGATATCAGCTGATGTAGGAAGGGCTATATAAATAAATTTGATTTGATTTGATTTAACAGCTTAGCCTCGGTAGCCTATACCAGAGGCGTCACCGCAGGACCCAGAGTGGGGTGGTGGGAAAAAAACATATGGGGCCCATAGTTTTTCCTGATTTGCGAACCTAACCAGGTAAAACCCTGGAACGTCTGACGTCATGAATCTAAAAAGGTTTCATCTGGGCTATGATAGGAACCGAGTTTTTCTAATCAGGTCACATGTTTTTGTTTTTTTTTTCATTCCTGAAAAAAATCGAATCAACGTGTATTTGTCACGTGCGCCGAATACAACAGGCGTAGACTTTACAGTGAAATGCTTACTTACGGGCTCTAACCAATAGTGCAAAAAAAGGTATTGGGTGAACAATAGGTAAGTAAAGAAATAAAACAGTCAAAAGACAGGCTATATACAGTAGCGAGGCTGTAGAAGTAGCGAGGCTACATACAGACACGGTTAGTCAGGCTGATTGAGGTAAAGAACTTGACGCTCTCCTGGACTTTGGGGGGGGGGGGGGGGGGGTGAAACCCCTGTCAAAGTCCAGCAAACGTGTACTTCATATGAATTATATTTTAAAGAAGGACTAGGGGGTTTCCTATACACAGAGAAAGCAACTTGATGGACAAAAAACGCACAGGTCTGAGCTTGCTTTATGCAAGTTTGCATCGTATAGTTCTGACAATGAAACTGCAGACATCGTTTTTTTTTAAATGTACTCAGTCAGCTATCGTGTTTATTGATTAATTCGGTGGTCCTGTGTAGCTCAGTTGGTAGAGCATGGCGCTTGTAACGCCAGGGTAGTGGGTTCGTTCCCCTGGACCACCCATACGTAGAATGTATGCACACATGACTGTAAGTCGCTTTGGATAAAAGCGTCTGCTAAATGGCATATATTATTATATTATATAATTCAAGTTAATCATTTTGGATTGAAAAAGTCTTGGTGGCCCAAGAATATAAACCAAATTTGATCCCATTCACATTTTCTCACAAACAAAATGGACTATACTGTATTTGAATAAATTAAACCAAAATATTGAAATGCGCTACGGCAAATGTCGCCTCTCCACACGTTTTCTGGTGACCCTGTTGTAGGTCATGCTGCTTGACAACATTTAAGAGTTGTAGACCTTTATAATAGCCTAGGTAAATGGTAATTCCATTTTATATGTAGATTTTAGCGAAAAGAACGATACAGAAATCACATTCACCGTAATTGAATGTAGAAGCACCTTTTTATAACATCCGCTCTTATGTTAGACTAAGTGGTCAACCTAGTAGGCTTATAGATGTTCCAAAATTCGCACTGTCAATAGGGCTAAATGGGCCGAGAGTCATCTCAATTGCGTGTACAACGAGCAAATGTAAAACGATAACGGTATTATAAAATAACATATCAAGCATATAACAAGTGTCAGTCATATAAACAGCCTGTACTGGTGTCAGTCATTTTGGCCTCTCTCGGGCACGTGCGCCTTTACGCTTAGCAGCAGTTATTCCGTTAACACAGAAGAATCTCTTACAGTAATGTTAGTGTTTCATACTGGAGAGGGAATGCAGATCAACGACGCTGGACAGAGTGGAATCAGGTGTATTGGTCAAAGATATCTTGTTCTACATCGTGCACGGATCTAGTTCATATAACCCGATGAGGGGTCAGGTGAAAAAGAGGCCTTATTCAAAGGTTACATTCATTGTTATACATATAATAAAGTAGGCGGAGTCTTGTCGTTTTGGTCCTCTGACTGGTCACAAAGAGTTGGAGGCGGACCTTGCTCTAGCCAGAGCGGGCCCCATTGGTGCATAGCAGAGTCTTGTTCTCTGAGCTCCCTTTGACCTGGACTTAGATGTGGTAAGGTGTGTGTGTTCATGCAAGCAAGTATTTGTGTGTCAGGAAATCTGATACAGGAGAGCAGAGGGGGTCGTGAAAGAAGAGAACAGAGGGGATCAGTTTTATGGCTGGGTGTATGTGTTCTTGCGATGGAATGTCTTTGTTTCCTGGGGTGGTAAGACAACAGAGCTGAGGGGATAGTGTTGGGGGGGTAGTTTTATTGCTGGCTGTGTGAGCTAGTTCCTGTTTTAGCAGGGGTATGTGAAATGACTTGAGTCAGGCGGTTTGGCTTGGCGCTGTATAATATATGAGCTATCTGTATGAATGTTTACATATATATATATATATATATATAACAGTAACATGGCATGACATTCAACACAAATCTTCGACAAATCTTTATTCTGGAATGAGCACTTTCCGCAGACAAATTTCTTCCCGCAGAAGTCGCAGTTTTCTTTCCGTGCGCATCCGTCCACTGTCTCTTCTTCTCGGAAGAGCGGTGGTGCGTCATTTGGCACGTCGTGCGCTGCTGCCTTGCCCCTGGCGCTCATGTGGTTCTCATGAAGCGCCAATGCCAACTGCATGATGAAATCTCTCCTCGTGATTATCTTACCAGTGCACAGGGTGAACAAAACGTGCGCGTTGATAGCAGCCAGGCCAAGCAGGTTGTAGAATACTGCAACCGGCCAGCGGCGAGTACCCCCTTTCACCGTGAACTGTCTGGCCATCGTATCCACACCAACCTGGAATAGAATACAATACAATACCTTAGAATTGTTTTGTACAACAGAAGAGCACCGTGCATGGCAGCTGTATGCCAAGATGCTAATAGCCTAACGTTATAACATACCTGTGTGTTGTTTTAGGTCGTCAGGGTCTCTGGTTCTCTTTGTGTCACCGCCAATGGCAACTGTCAGATGCATAGTACTCAGGATACAGACGTTCTCTCGTGGCTTACATCTGTAAACCGTAAGTGTTGCTTTGTCATGCTTCAGCGTCGCTGTGGATAACAGCTCTGCTTGTGACTGGTTGCATGCAGATGGAGGCAGCTCCCGTATCATCTTATTCACCCCCCCCCCCCAAACGTTCCCCACACTTCTGATACCAGGGTTTCCAGGCGCATGCGTCTGGTCTCTCTTGCTATCGCATGATCTCTCTGAAGCGGTTCCGTGGCATAAACCCATATTTTTCGTTCCAGGAGCTCTCCAAAGGCGTGTTCATTCCGCCGTACAGTCCTCGGACCAGCCCAGCCCCACATCCAATTCGCGCATATATGTACAAAATGTATTTCAGCAGATTTCGTGCGTTTTTGTGCATTTTTGTGTGGTTCAATTCGTTCGAAAATACACGAATTTATGTGCTACTTAATTCGTGCGAAAAGACACGAATTTAACCAGTAGGCACACAAGCCTATACAACAACCATATACGCGACTATACCTTACCCTAACCTTAACCATTCTTACTAACTATACCTAACCCTAACTCCAACTGGAACTTTGGCCGGCCGCGCCCGGACCCCTACGGCCTACGCGCATATGTGTGGAGTGCACCCCCTCCCTTCCCCCTCCGGTTTCCACGTGTCAGAGATGGAAGTGGATCAACCGACTCTAAACTAGAAACCAAACTCCTAGGTTGCACTATGCTTTCCACGTCCGTTGACAAGCGGACCTTGACATCATGACCACACCACTCGATATGGACACATGGCAACCAACCGAGGACCAAACCTGCATAAGGTGCGCAACTCAAGGGATTTTGCCTGATCCTACATCGAGTTTAAGAACAAAAAATAAATATAAACTATCCGTCTATATGGTTGCTGAAAAGGCTTGTGTGTAGCCTACTGGTTAATTTGTGTCCTTTCGCACGAATTAAGAAGCACATAAATGCGTGTCTTTTCTCACGGATTAAGCCACAAAAACGCACAAAAACGCACGAAATTTGCTGAAATGCATTTTGTACATATATGCACGAATTGATTGTGAGACTGTGTTGCTCGGACCTATAGGAGCGTAATGAACGCTTCCAGTTTATCCACAGACATGTCCCACGGTGTCTCCTTTCGCCTGGTGCGCCTCAGCTACAGTACAGTCCTTGATGTGCTGCAACATCATACTGCATGTCACATTCCAATGGGGTGCCATTCTGTGCTGATAATCGACCTGTAGCGTTGTCAACTCGCTGTTTTATCCAAACCGTGCCGTCCTTCCCCTTCTCCTCTCGCTCCATCTGAGTTGTTGACACCTGCACGGTGGGCATCGTTCGGGCTCCTTTGCGCCGAAGCTGAAGCAGATCAGGCTCATAATCAGAATCGCAGCCAGCATCGTAATCTATTGAATAATTCACCCCATTCATCATCATAGTCGATCTCAGGATCAAGTTCCTCCCCTCCACCTGACTCCATTCCATCCAAATCTCGTAGCGTTATCAGCGCTTCTATCACCTCAATTCGCGGTCTTGCTGTAGCATATGAATTACGCACGCATCCGCTTCCGCTTACAGGTCACCTCGTTCTCTTTTCCCTCTGGAGGCTCTTCTCAAAAGGATGTCGCCAGAGTGAAATGTATATAGGCTACCATTTCCAGACCCACTTTAGTTGAGAGATTATAATTAAACGAATTATTAGCCGAAGTGTTTACGACTACAAAACGAAATACTTATGCACACTAGTTTACAGCCAGTTTATTAGTTATTATTCATGACAGTTAAACCTATATAGCTAATACATTTACGTGTTAGAATTATAAAGTTCTATGAAGTTATTATGACGTCTGCTCTCTTCACGTCTAGGATAATGTAGCCTTGTAAATTTACCTTAGCCAGCCTATCTGAAGTCATGGATGTAGTAGGAAAAAGGTGGGTAAAACCTTCATCACAAATAAAAGGTGAGTCAACTGAGTTTCCTTGCTTCTTACAGTTTTACTATCCTATATTATAACACTATATAACAGTGTTTGTTGTCTGTCATAACTCATGCATGACTAAATGCATGTCTGGAGCAGAATTCTGGTCATTGGGGAGGAGGGTAGGAGAGAGAGGAGGGGGAGTGGGGAGTAGGTGTGGTGGTAGGGAAAGATGATAACGTTAAGCAAGTGCCAATGAACTATAGTAGGAATGAATGAATCTGATAGATGACTAAAACGTACATGTGACATTTAAATGAGACGTTATCACCACCTCCCAGATACCCTTTCCACTCCTTTCTCCTTCCCCATTTTCACCTGTCATTAGCCCCCCCCCCCTCTCACTCGTCAGCCCCAGCTCACAAAGTTCAAGCAGGCCTAGCATAAGCTAACAAAGATTGACAAATTCAGTTAAAATAGGCTACACAGAATACATTAAACAGTTGGAGCGAGTGGTCGCATCTGCACGTCGCTCCAACGGGTAGTATAACTTTTTCATTATATTTCATTATATCACAACGGTTTGATTTGTCTTATCTTAGCAATTTCTTCTCAGCTAGCTACATAGCCGTCTTTGTATCAAAGATAATTGCGTAATTATCGTATTTCGCCGTCCTAACGTAGTCTTCACTAGCCAGCTTAACGTCCACTGATTAGCTGCACTGAGAAACTTTTACACTCAACTGAACGACTTGATTAGTTTAGTGTTAGCTACCTACATAGCTGTCTTTGCTGTCTTCGTATCATCGTATCATCGTATCCAAGATAATTGTGTTGTTTAGGTTTAGAGTGTGTAGTCTTAGAGTGATTATCTTAATTTACCGAGGTTAGCTAGCCAGCTATTTGTCGTCCTTAACGTAGGTGACTCTGCTAGCTAGCCAACAGCTAGCCAACGCTAGCCAACGTCTCTGTATAGAACTCAACTACCCGGTCGCATTCACAGGTTGTATCACATTTTCACTTCATTTTCATTACAGTACAACGGTTTGATTTGTTTGATCGTAGCTAGCTACTTAGCTAGCTACATAGCCGTCTTTGTATCAAAGATAATTGTGTAGTCTAGAGCGATTTTCTAGGTTCGCTAGCCATCTATTGTCGTTCTTTTAACGCAACGTAACACTGCTAGCTAGCCTGCTAGCCCCCGAATAGCAACACTGCAGAAACTATTACACTCAACGGAATGACTTGATTAGTGTAGTGTCAACAACGCACCCACTGCCAGCTGGCCTACTTCAGCAGTACTGTATCATTTTAATCATTTTAGTCAATAAGATTCTTGCTACGTAGCTTAACTTTCTGAACATTCGAGACGTGTAGTCCACTTGTCATTCAATCTCCTTTGCATTAGCGTAGCCTCTTCTGTAGCCTGTCAACTATGTGTCTGTTTATCCCTGTTCTCCTCTCTGCACAGACCATACAAACGCTCCTCACCGCGTGGCCGCGGCCACCCTACTCTGGTGGTCCCAGCGCGCACGACCCACGTGGAGTTCCAGGTCTCCGGTAGCCTCTGGAACTGCCAATCTGCGGTCAACAAGGCAGAGTTCATCTCAGCCTATGCCTCCCTCAGTCCCTCGACTTCTTGGCACTGACGGAAACATGGATCACCACAGACAACACTGCTACTCCTACTGCTCTCTCTTCGTCCGCCCACGTGTTCTCGCACACCCGAGAGCATCTGGTCAGCGGGGTGGTGGCACCGGGATCCTCATCTCTCCCAAGTGGTCATTCTCTCTTTCTCCCCTTACCCATCTGTCTATCGCCTCCTTTGAATTCCATGCTGTCACAGTCACTAGCCCTTTCAAGCTTAACATCCTTATCATTTATCGCCCTCCAGGTTCCCTCGGAGAGTTCATCAATGAGCTTGATGCCTTGATAAGCTCCTTTCCTGAGGACGGCTCACCTCTCACAGTTCTGGGCGACTTTAACCTCCCCACGTCTACCTTTGACTCTTTCCTCTCTGCCTCCTTCTTTCCACTCCTCTCCTCTTTTGACCTCACCCTCTCACCTTCCCCCTACTCACAAGGCAGGCAATACGCTCGACCTCATCTTTACTAGATGCTGTTCTTCCACTAACCTCACTGCAACTCCCCTCCAAGTCTCCGACCACTGCCTTGTATCCTTTTCCCTCTCGCTCTCATCCAACACCTCCCACACTGCCCCTACTCGGATGGTATCGCGCCGTCCCAACCTTCGCTCTCTCTCCCCCGCTACTCTCTCCTCTTCCATCCTATCATCTCTTCCCTCCGCTCAAACCTTCTCCCACCTATCTCCTGATTCTGCCTCCTCAACCCTCCTCTCCTCCCTCTCTGCATCCCTTGACTCTCTATGTCCCCTATCCTCCAGGCCGGCTCGGTCCTCCCCTCCCGCTCCGTGGCTCGATGACTCATTGCGAGCTCACAGAACAGGGCTCCGGGCAGCCGAGCGGAAATGGAGGAAAACTCGCCTCCCTGCGGACCTGGCATCCTTTCACTCCCTCCTCTCTACATTTTCCTCCTCTGTCTCTGCTGCTAAAGCCACTTTCTACCACGCTAAATTCCAAGCATCTGCCTCTAACCCTAGGAAGCTCTTTGCCACCTTCTCCTCCCTCCTGAATCCTCCGCCCCCTCCCCCCCCTCCTCCCTCTCTGCAGATGACTTCGTCAACCATTTTGAAAAGAAGGTCGAGACGACATCCGATCCTCGTTTGCTAAGTCAAACGACACCGCTGGTTCTGCTCACACTGCCCTACCCTGTGCTCTGACCTCTTTCTCCCCTCTCTCTCCAGATGAAATCTCGCGTCTTGTGACGGCCGGCCGCCCAACAACCTGCCCGCTTGACCCTATCCCCTCCTCTCTTCTCCAGACCATTTCCGGAGACCTTCTCCCTTACCTCACCTCGCTCATCAACTCATCCCTGACCGTTGGCTACGTCCCTTCCGTCTTCAAGAAGCGAGAGTTGCACCCCTTCTGAAAAAACCTACACTCGATCCCTCCGATGTCAACAATTACAGACCAGTATCCCTTCTTTCTTTTCTCTCCAAAACTCTTGAACGTGCCGTCCTTGGCCAGCTCTCCCGCTATCTCTCTCTGAATGACCTTCTTGATCCAAATCAGTCAGGTTTCAAGACTAGTCATTCAACTGAGACTGCTCTCCTCTGTATCACGGAGGCGCTCCGCACTGCTAAAGCTAACTCTCTCTCCTCTGCTCTCATCCTTCTAGATCTATCGGCTGCCTTCGATACTGTGAACCATCAGATCCTCCTCTCCACCCTCTCCGAGTTGGGCATCTCCGGCGCGGCCCACGCTTGGATTGCGTCCTACCTGACAGGTCGCTCCTACCAGGTGGCGTGGCGAGAATCTGTCTCCTCACCACGCGCTCTCACCACTGGTGTCCCCCAGGGCTCTGTTCTTGGCCCTCTCCTATTCTCGCTATACACCAAGTCACTTGGCTCTGTCATAACCTCACATGGTCTCTCTTATCATTGCTATGCAGACGACACACAATTAATCTTCTCCTTTCCCCCTTCTGATGACCAGGTGGCGAATCGCATCTCTGCATGTCTGGCAGACATATCAGTGTGGATGACGGATCACCACCTCAAGCTGAACCTCGGCAAGACGGAGCTGCTCTTCCTCCCGGGGAAGGACTGCCCGTTCCATGATCTCGCCATCACGGTCGACAACTCCATTGTGTCCTCCTCCCAGAGCGCCAAGAACCTTGGCGTGATCCTGGACAACACCCTGTCGTTCTCAACTAACATCAAGGCGGTGGCCCGTTCCTGTAGGTTCATGCTCTACAACATCCGCAGAGTACGACCCTGCCTCACACAGGAAGCGGCGCAGGTCCTAATCCAGGCACTTGTCATCTCCCGTCTGGATTACTGCAACTCGCTGTTGGCTGGGCTCCCTGCCTGTGCCATTAAACCCCTTCAACTCATCCAGAACGCCGCAGCCCGTCTGGTGTTCAACCTTCCCAAGTTCTCTCACGTCACCCCGCTCCTCCGTTCTCTCCACTGGCTTCCAGTTGAAGCTCGCATCCGCTACAAGACCATGGTGCTTGCCTACGGAGCTGTGAGGGGAACGGCACCTCAGTACCTCCAGGCTCTGATCAGGCCCTACACCCAAACAAGGGCACTGCGTTCATCCACCTCTGGCCTGCTCGCCTCCCTACCACTGAGGAAGTACAGCTCCCGCTCAGCCCAGTCAAAACTGTTCGCTGCCCTGGCCCCCCCAATGGTGGAACAAACTCCCTCACGACGCCAGGACAGCGGAGTCAATCACCACCTTCCGGAGACACCTGAAACCCCACCTCTTTAAGGAATACCTAGGATAGGTTAAGTAATCCCTCTCACCCCACCCCCCCTAAGTTTTAGATGCACTATTGTTAAGTGACTGTCCCACTGGATGTCATAAGGTGAATGCACCAATTTGTAAGTCGCTCTGGATAAGAGCGTCTGCTAAATGACTTAAATGTAATGTAAATGCAGTAGCATAAATATTTTTAATTTGTTAGATTACGTATCTGCTGCGTTGTTTTTTTAAATAAAAATGTTCAACAATTCCATGGCCATATTATGTTTAAGCTACATTTGGTCTGAGATTACATTTAACCTAATTGATGGTGGACAAAAATGATCTAACCTCTGAAATGTGTACTGGGTGTGAATAGGGCCACCTTCAGTTGCAAAACGTTCTCGTTCTTGCAGATAGAAATTAACGTCATTCATGATTGTAAATATCGAAGAGGCATGTTTGTTCGACATAGCATATGTCTATCTGGATGTTCCAAAACGTTGTGTCCTGCTGAACGCGCCCCTGTTCTTGACTTTTAGCACTTTTGCGCGTATCTTGTTTTTGACGACAAAACCGCAAAGGAGTTAGAAGCTGCCTCCTCGACCTATTTTAAAACACGTACATTTACTGAGACGCAGTGATGGACCAGAATAAAGTGAGACAATCAAAGTAACTATGGAATTGCATTATGTGTTTGCTATTAAATTCGAGTTAATAAAGTTGCAATGGGATGAATGCATGCCGTATTTTAGCTAGTTATTTTCTGTCTATTCGTGGGCTAGCCCAGCACCAAGGAACGGATGTAAAGACACGCGGAAGCGAGTTCAGTGTTTTGACGATGTAGTCAGAGTTATTTTTGCATGTGTACATAATTTGAAATTATTTCCCCGCCTCTACATAATACATTGCTAGTGTTGAAGGCCAGGGATTACACTGCATTCGTGTACCGTTAAAGCTCCCTGTTTTGTGTTTGCAATTATGTTTTTGAGCTGATCCTAAACGAATTTATTCGAAGGAAAAAATAATAGGGCCTAAATGGATAGGTCCTCCGTGTTTTTGTCAGTTTGTGTCTTCTTTAGGTAGCTTATTTAACTGAATTGATTTATTAGCAAATCATTTCTAAACTGTGAGCAGACTTTGAATTGAGGCAGTCTTGCCAGTGCATTACTGTAGCACCATACACACATCACTATTGCTAATACAGCTAGGAAGACAATATCCTATATCTGTGTTACAGGTCTATGGTTGGTAGTGGGATCTTCCTTTCTTCATCACATGAGGGACGGGGTAGCCTGCCTTTACTGCCCTCTTCACAGATACCTGCCTCCTCCTTGGAGGGTAACAATCCTTGGTCATAGGAAATCTGCCTCTCCTGATTTGAGGAAAATGTTTCACCCTGGGAGAGAGAACCATCAGACGGGACCAAGGTAACACAATTAGTAATTTGAACAGAGGACAAGATCAACATGAGCCTATGGAAAATGTGTCATTTAGAATACACAGTAGGCCTATTTTATGTTCATATAAGCATTGTCACATTGTATAAATGATTGGAGACGAGTGAAGGAATACGTTCTTAATAGTGTTTTTTAATACTCCACACAAAAATACAACATGCCATGAAAAGGCATCGGGACGAAGCCCAAAACAAACACTTATACAAAAACACAGGGATGTAACCCAAACAAAAGAGTGAGGTTAAGTGTCATGCAGGTGAAAGAGGACCCAAAAGCGACTTGGCGAAAACAGAGTCTTTAATCCAGTAAAGTTAATACAAACAAAAAACACAACTTTCACTCGAAATGACGAGGACAAACTGGAGACTCGATCTTGAACAACAGGTGAACAGCAGGTTGCCTCGGGAAGGCACTTGAACCAGACAGACTCAGACACCTGCTCACCACGCAGCATCTGAGGAAAACACGACACGACAGGGCGATACATAAACACAGCACGGTGAATTCTAGACAAGGAACCGACAGGACAGGAACGGAACACAAAGGAAGAAATAGGGACTCTAATCAGGGGAAAGGATCGGGAACAGGTGTGGGAAGACTAAATGATTGATTAGGGGAATAGGAACAGCTGGGAGCAGGAACGGAACGATAGAGAGAAGAGAGAGCGAGAGAGTGAGAGAGGGAGGGGGAGAGAGAGGGATAGAAAAAGGGAAAGAACCTAATAAGACCAGCAGAGGGAAACGAATAGAATGGGAAGCACAGGGACAAGACAAGATAATAAATGACAAAACATGACAGTACCCCCCACTCACCGAGCGCCTCCTGGCGCACTCGAGGAGGAATCCTGGCGGCAACGGAGGAAATCATCAATGAGTGAACGGTCCAGCACGTCCCGAGACGGAACCCAACTCCTCTCCTCAGGACCGTAACCCTCCCAATCCACTAAGTATTGGTGACCCCGTCCCCGAGAACGCATGTCCATGATCTTATGTACCTTGTAAATAGGTGCGCTCTCGACAAGGACGGGAGGGGGGAGGGAAGACGAACGGGGGTGCGAAGAAAGGGCTTGACACAGGAGACATGGAAGACAGGATGGACGCGACGAAGATGTCGCGGAAGAAGCAGTCGCACAGCGACAGGATTGACGACCTGGGAGACACGGAACGGACCAATGAACCGCGGAGTCAACTTACGAGAAGCTGTCGTAAGAGGAAGGTTGCGAGTGGAAAGCCACACTCTCTGGCCGCAACAATACCTTGGACTCTTAATCCTGCGTTTATTGGCGGCTCTCACAGTCTGTGCCCTGTAACGGCAAAGTGCAGACCTCACCCTCCTCCAGGTGCGCTCACAACGTTGGACAAACGCTTGAGCGGAGGGAACGCTGGACTCGGCAAGCTGGGATGAGAACAGAGGAGGCTGGTAACCCAGACTACTCTGAAACGGAGATAACCCGGTAGCAGACGAAGGAAGCGAATTGTGAGCGTATTCTGCCCAGGGGAGCTGTTCTGCCCAAGACGCAGGGTTTCTGAAAGAAAGGCTGCGTAGTATGCGACCAATCGTCTGATTGGCCCTCTCTGCTTGACCGTTAGACTGGGGATGAAACCCGGAAGAGAGACTGACGGACGCACCAATCAAACGACAGAACTCCCTCCAAAACTGTGACGTGAATTGCGGGCCTCTGTCTGAAACGGCGTCTAACGGGAGGCCATGAATTCTGAATACATTCTCGATAATGATTTGTGCCGTCTCCTTAGCGGAAGGAAGTTTAGCGAGGGGAATGAAATGTGCCGCCTTAGAGAACCTATCGACAACCGTAAGAATCACAGTCTTCCCCGCAGACAAAGGCAGACCGGTAATGAAGTCTAGGGCGATGTGAGACCATGGTCGAGAAGGAATGGGGAGCGGTCTGAGACGACCGGCAGGAGGAGAGTTACCCGACTTAGTCTGCGCGCAGTCCGAACAAGCAGCCACGAAACGGCGCGTGTCACGCTCCTGAGTCGGCCACCAAAAGCGCTGGCGAATAGACGCAAGAGTGCCTCGAACACCGGGATGACCAGCTAACTTGGCAGAGTGAGCCCACTGAAGAACAGCCAGACGAGTGGAAACAGGAACGAAAAGGAGGTTACTAGGACAAGCGCGCGGCGACGCAGTGTGCGTGAGTGCTTGCTTAACCTGTCTTTCAATTCCCCAGACTGTTAACCCGACAACACGCCCATAAGGAAGAATCCCCTCGGGATCAGTAGAAGCCACAGAAGAACTAAACAGACGGGATAAGGCATCAGGCTTGGTGTTCTTGCTACCCGGACGGTAAGAAATCACAAACTCGAAACGAGCGAAAAACAACGCCCAACGAGCTTGACGGGCATTAAGTCGTTTGGCAGAACGGATGTACTCAAGGTTCTTATGGTCTGTCCAAACGACAAAAGGAACGGTCGCCCCTCCAACCACTGTCGCCATTCGCCTAGGGCTAAGCGGATGGCGAGCAGTTCACGGTTACCCACATCATAGTTGCGCTCAGATGGCGACAGGCGATGAGAAAAATAAGCGCAAGGATGAACCTTATCGTCAGACTGGAAGCGCTGGGATAGAATGGCTCCCACGCCTACCTCTGAAGCGTGAACCTCGACAATGAATTGTCTAGTGACGTCAGGAGTAACGAGGATAGGAGCGGACGTAAAACGTTCTTTTAGAAGATCAAAAGCTCCCTGGGCGGAACCGGACCACTTAAAACACGTCTTGACAGAAGTAAGAGCTGTGAGAGGGGCAGCAACTTGACCGAAATTACGAATGAAACGCCGATAGAAATTAGCGAAACCTAAAAAGCGCTGCAACTCGACACGTGACCTTGGAACGGGCCAATCACTGACAGCTTGGACCTTAGCGGAATCCATCTGAATGCCTTCAGCGGAAATAACGGAACCGAGAAAAGTAACGGAGGAGACATGAAAAGAGCACTTCTCAGACTTTACGTAGAGACAATTCTCTAAAAGGCGCTGTAGAACACGTCGGACGTGCTGAACATGAATCTCGAGTGACGGAGAAAAAATCAGGATATCGTCAAGATAGACAAAAACAAAGATGTTCAGCATGTCTCTCAGAACATCATTAACTAATGCCTGAAAAACAGCTGGCGCATTGGCGAGACCAAACGGCAGAACCCGGTACTCAAAATGCCCTAACGGAGTGTTAAACGCCGTTTTCCACTCGTCCCCCTCTCTGATGCGCACGAGATGGTAAGCGTTACGAAGGTCCAACTTAGTAAAGCACCTGGCTCCCTGCAGAATCTCGAAGGCTGATGACATAAGGGGAAGCGGATAACGATTCTTAACCGTTATGTCATTCAGCCCTCGATAATCCACGCAGGGGCGCAGAGTACCGTCCTTCTTCTTAACAAAAAGAACCCCGCCCCGGCCGGAGAGGAAGAAGGCACTATGGTACCGGCGTCAAGAGACACAGACAAATAATCCTCGAGAGCCTTACGTTCGGGAGCCGACAGAGAGTATAGTCTACCCCGAGGAGGAGTGGTCCCCGGGAGGAGATCAATACTACAATCATACGACCGGTGAGGAGGAAGGGAGTTGGCTCGGGACCGACTGAAGACCGTGCGCAGATCATGATATTCCTCCGGCACTCCTGTCAAATCGCCAGGTTCCTCCTGAGAAGTAGGGACAGAAGAAACGGGAGGGATGGCAGACATTAAACACTTCACATGACAAGAAACGTTCCAGGATAGGATAGAATTACTAGACCAATTAATAGAAGGATTATGACATACTAGCCAGGGATGACCCAAAACAACAGGTGTAAACGGTGAACGAAAAATCAAAAAAGAAATAGTCTCACTGTGGTTACCAGATACTGTGAGGGTTAAAGGTAGTGTCTCAAATCTGATACTGGGAAGATGACTACCATCTAAGGCGAACATGGGCGTAGGCTTCTCTAACTCTCTGAAAGGAATGTCATGTTTCCGAACCCATGCTTCGTCCATGAAACAACCCTCAGCCCCAGAGTCTATCAAGGCACTACATGTAGCACCCGAACCGGTCCAGCGTAGATGGACCGACAAAGTAGTACAGGATTTTGATGGAGAGACTTGAGTAGTTGCGCTCACCTGTAGCCCTCCGCTTACAGATGAGCTCTGGCTTTTACTGGACATGAATTAACAAAATGTCCAGCAACTCCGCAATAGAGGCACAGGCGGTTGGTGATCCTCCGTTCCCTCTCCTTAGTCGAGATGCGAATCCCTCCCAGCTGCATGGGCTCAGTCTCTGAGCCAGAGGAGGGAGATGGTTGCGATGCGGAGCAGGGAAACACCGTTGATGCGAGCTCTCTTCCACGAGCCCGGTGACGAAGATCTACCCGTCGTTCTATGCGGATGGCGAGAGCAATCAAAGAGTCCACATCTGAAGGAACCTCCCGGGAGAGAATCTCATCCTTAACCACTGCGTGGAGTCCCTCCAGAAAACGAGCGAGCAGCGCCGGCTCGTTCCACTCACTAGAGGCAGCAAGAGTGCGAAATTCAATAGAATAATCCGTTATGGACCGTTCACCTTGGCATAGGGAAGCCAGGGCCCTAGAAGCCTCCCCACCAAAAACTGAACGGTCAAAAACCCGAATCATCTCCTCTTTAAAGTTCTGGAACTTGTTAGAGCAATCAGCCCTTGCCTCCCAGATAGCTGTGCCCCATTCTCGAGCCCGGCCAGTAAGGAGTGAAATGACGTAAGCAACCCGAGCTCTCTCTCTAGAGTATGTGTTGGGTTGGAGAGAGAACACAATCTCACACTGCGTGAGAAAGGAGCGGCACTCAGTGGGCTGCCCGGAGTAGCAAGGTGGGTTATTAACCCTAGGTTCTGGAGGCTCGGCAGGCCAGGAAGTAACAGGTGGCACGAGACGTAGACTCTGGAACTGTCCAGAGAGGTCGGAAACCTGAGCGGCCAGGTTCTCCACGGCATGGCGAGCAGCAGACAATTCCTGCTCGTGTCTGCCGAGCATGGCTCCTTGGATCTCGACGGCAGTGTAACGAGCGTCTGAAGTCGCTGGGTCCATTCCTTGGTCGGTTCCTTCTGTCATGCAGGTGAAAGAGGACCCAAAAGCGACTTGGCGAAAACAGAGTCTTTAATCCAGTAAAGTTAATACAAACAAAAACACAACTTTCACTCGAAATGACGAGGACAAACTGGAGACTCGATCTTGAACAACAGGTGAACAGCAGGTTGCCTCGGGAAGGCACTTGAACCAGACAGACTCAGACACCTGCTCACCACGCAGCATCTGAGGAAAACACGACACGACAGGGCGATACATAAACACAGCACGGTGAATTCTAGACAAGGAACCGACAGGACAGGAACGGAACACAAAGGAAGAAATAGGGACTCTAATCAGGGGAAAGGATCGGGAACAGGTGTGGGAAGACTAAATGATTGATTAGGGGAATAGGAACAGCTGGGAGCAGGAACGGAACGATAGAGAGAAGAGAGAGCGAGAGAGTGAGAGAGGGAGGGGGAGAGAGAGGGATAGAAAAAGGGAAAGAACCTAATAAGACCAGCAGAGGGAAACTAATAGAATGGGAAGCACAGGGACAAGACAAGATAATAAATGACAAAACATGACATTAAGCCTCTAACAAATACACGGGATGAGACCCGTAATAACAAGTGCACAAAACACGCAGCACGAAAGCCGGAACAATGCACAGGTAGGGGAGAGTGAGGTAAGTTGTCAAACTGTTCGTACCTCCAACACTAGAGGCGCTATCTCAAAAATCACAATTTTATTTTTATTTTACCTTTATTTATACAGGTTTTTTTTCATTGAGATAATATCTATTTTCCAAGAGAGACCTGGTCCAATAGCAGCAGGGGGAACAACGTTTCATACAAAACAACTTACATACACTAACACAACATTAAACAAAACTATAAACACACATACAGTACAACAATTACATATTACGGTACATTAAAAACACAAACATCTTGACTAAAAACAGCTGGCCTAAAAACAATTACACTCTTCTATGATATATACACATCGATCAAGTGTTTAAACTCCACCAACTAAACTAGATCATCACATTTTAAAATGTTCAGGAGAGAATTCCAGGTCCACGGTGCTAAGTAACTAAAACTATTTCTACCATGACCTGTTCTAATTTTTGGTACTGTTAGAAGCAAATCTGAATGGGACCGTAATTGATACTTATTTACTGACCTGACTAAAAATGAACAGAGATAAAATGGTATTTTACCCAATATGGCCTTATAAATCAGTGTATACTAGTGTTTAATTATATGTGACCGATGTGAAATGGCTAGCTAGTTAGCGGTGGTGCGTGCTAATAGCGTTTCGATCGGTGATGTCACTCGCTCTGAGACCTTGAAGTTGTGGTTCCCCTTGCTCTGCAAGGGCCGTGGCTTTTGTGGAGTGATGGGTAATGATGCTTCGTGGGTGACTGTTGATGATGTGTGCAGAGGGTCCCTGGTTCGAGCCCGGATATGGGCGAGGGGACGGACTAAAGTTATACTGTTACATTGATGCTGTTGATCCTTTTGCTGCGGAAAAGGAGGAGGTCAAAAGGGGGGTGAGTGTAACGGATGTGAAATGGCTAGCTAGTTAGCGGTGGTGCGCGCTAATAGCGTTTCGATCGGTGACGTCACTCGCTCTGAGACCTTGAAGTAGTGGAAGCTATATTGTTACACCTACGCAAGGTCAATGACGACCAGCCAATGATGTGTTAGACATTTCTGATTTGTAATGAACCTGAGGGCTGCATGATACACTGAATCAAGTGCTCTCAGGGTAGTGGCTGAGGCCTGCTTATATATATACATCACTCAAATCTAAAACCGACAGTAATGTACATCGTACCAGGTCCTTCCTGGCCTCAAAAGAAAAACAAGCCTTATGCCGGTAATATTTTCAGCTTGAGCTTCCTTATCAAGTTCTCCACATGCACAGTGAAGCTCAGCTTATCACTTTAACTTGCTCTATAGTATGTCCAGCCAATGTAGCAATGACATGACTGGTAACATGCCTGGCATTTGAAAATACCATGCATTTTGTTTTACCTGAATTTAGAATCAACTTTAAATCATACAAATTCTGTTGTATGATGTAAAATGCTCTTTGGGCATTTTCAAAAGCTAAAGATAAACTACTACCACTTGAATAAAGAACAGTATCATCTGCATAAAAATTAATATCCGCTGTTTCAATAAGATCCAATGTTGTTGATATACAAAATGAACAGCAGTGGGCCCAAAATAGAACCTTGCGGAACACCTGAGCACACCTCTATGGACTCAGATTTACAACCATCCGCCATTACACATAGTGTATGATTTGATAGGTAATTTATAAACCAGTCTAGAGCATGACCAGTAATTCCACAACATTTTAACCTTTGCACTAACACAGCATGTTGCACAGTGTCAAAAGCCTTCGACAAATCAATAAAAACAGACACACAATATAACTTCTTATTAAGAGCACAGTGGATGTCATTTAAAACCTTCAATGTTGCTGAAAGAGTGCTGTGGCCAGACCTAAAGCCTGATTGCATTCCATTTAAGATGTTGTTTTCTTGGAAGTAGGTCTTTAGCTGCCTACTAACTAAGGACTCCAGTACCTTTGACAGTACAGACCATTTTGATATGGGTCAATAGTTGTCAAGTAGCGAGGGATCTCCACCTTTCAGGAGAGGCAGTACAAAAGCAGATTTCCATAACTTGGGGATTTCCTTAACATTAAGCGTAGGGTTAAAAATACATGTTAAGGGGGAGCAATGATGTATGCGGCTAGGTGTAGGAGGTCGGGGGTCTAGTTCATCAGGGCCAGGGGATTTTTTAAAATCAATTTCTTTTAGGGCTTAACACACTTCTGAAACAGAGAAGGATGGAAAGGAGAACCTGGTGAAGGAGTGCACAGAGGTGTCAGGTACATTTACACACTTCTGAAACAGAAGGATGGAAAGGAGAACCTGGTGAAGGAGTGCACAGGGGTGTCAGGTACATTTACACACTTCTGAAACAGAGAAGGATGAAAAGGAGAACCTGGTGAAGGAGTGCACAGGGGTGTCATGTACATTTACACACTTCTGAAACAGAAGGATGGAAAGGAGAACCTGGTGAAGGAGTGCACAGGGGTGTCAGGTACATTTACACACTTCTGAAACAGAGAAGGATGGAAAGGAGAACCTGGTGAAGGAGTGCACAGAGGTGTCAGGTACATTTACACACTTCTGAAACAGAAGGATGGAAAGGAGAACCTGGTGAAGGAGTGCACAGGGGTGTCAGGTACATTTACACACTTCTGAAACAGAGAAGGATGAAAAGGAGAACCTGGTGAAGGAGTGCACAGGGGTGTCATGTACATTTACACACTTCTGAAACAGAGAAGGATGGAAAGGAGAACCTGGTGAAGGAGTGTACAGGGGTGTCATGTACATTTACACACTTCTGAAACAGAAGGATGGAAAGGAGAACCTGGTGAAGGAGTGCACAGGGGTGTCAGGTACATTTACACACTTCTGAAACAGAGAAGGATAGAAAGGAGAACCTGGTGAAGGAGTGTACAGGGGTGTCAGGTAAATTTATAGGGGGCTCAAATATACCTTTGACCTTTTCAAATAAACTGCCTGCATCTAAAAAATGCTGGTGCAAGGCTTTCAGAATGGAGGTTCTCCCAGTTACAATCTGTGTGTCGACCAACAATTGTTTAGGAAGCTGTGTATCTTTTCTGCACTCCAAACCTTTCACTACTTGCGAAAATTTGGATGGATTATTTACATTTTGTGAAGTAGATTTCAGGTAGTGGTCTGCTTTCAATTTACGGATCATAGCCACACCCATATTTCGAAGACGTTTAAAAGCCATCCAATAATCTGCCAAACCAGTCCCTCTTGCTTTAGCCCACATAGCATTTTGTTCCCTTATGGGTTTTGTAAGTTCCTTAGTACATTTACATTTAAGTAATTTAGCAGACGCTCTTATCCAGAGCGACGAGGGTTCTCTCTGCCCTTAATCCTGATTTGTTTTAAAGGGGCCTATTGCATACATCCTGTTATGCGTTGTGGAAGTAAGAAAAGGCTAGTTCAACATCAGGGATTAATTCCATAATTCCATTCAATGCTAGATACTTCATGTAAAAAACCTTGAATATCAAACCGCTTCCAGTTTCTTTTCGTAATGACACGTGGAGATTTCTTAGGAATTTTACCATCTCTCACACAGGCAATAGCACAGTGATCACTAATGTCATTTGCAAAAATACCAGAAGCATTAAAACGATGAGGAGTATTGGTTAAGATCAAATCAATCAAAGAGGATTTCAGAGGACATTTTATATTCAACCTAGTTACACTGTTGATAATCTGAGTGAGATTGTAGGTAATTGCACAGAATTTTGAGTTGATCAGAGCTAGATGTTAGCCGGTCCTGATTCAGATCACCCATCAGGATAAACTCAGAGTTAACATTATGTGATAGCAATTTGAAAATATAATCCAGAGAGCCAACAGTAGCAGATGGAGGTAAATAACAACAAGATACAACCATATTTAAATAATAAGATGAGCCAAGGTTTAGGTTCAAAGACAGATGTTCAAATTGTTTAGGTTTAGTAACAGAAGTCAAAACGACCACAGAGAACTTGTCTTTTACGTATACAGCAACACCACCACCCTTCGATTTACAATCTGTACGAAAAACATTGTAACCATTTATGTCAATATTTTTGTCTGTAATAGATATTTTAAGCCAGGTTTCAGAAAGCATAAATACATTCGGGTCGGCAGTTTTTATCCATATATTCACAAAATCAAGCTTCGGCAGAAGACTTCTTACATTCATATGCAAAAACTTCAGGCCACTCTGACTACTTAATTCGGCAGGGATGTCAGGACCTGGATTAGACTGGACATTTCCAGACAATAGAAGCAGCAAGATAATGGCAAGTCTAGATCGAGGGTTACAACATTTGGAGTTAGACGCGAGAATCCATAGTCTTTAACGCCACATATTTCAGGAGATGTGTGAAGTCCAGAGACATGGTTCAGTACCAAGAGAACAGTCCTGACATGTAAGCGCAAGAGTCCCATTTGTCCCATATTGTTCGGGAGAAATGTGCATAGTTCTCATGTGCATTTCCAGAGCAAGCGTGGGGTTTCTCACAATACTCGAGGGCGAAACAATCATATATTTCCCCATTCACAGTGCAACGGGCTCTAAATGTATCGCCAACATTGTAAAAGCCAAGGGTAGACACCAGCAAAATGAACAACAGCATATCGTGTTTGTTAAATGGCCTAAAAGTCACTAATCAAATAGTTCAACCCGCTGAGCAAAAAAGTCAGCGATGTAAACGCATGATGTAAACGAGCAAAGGTCCGGGGAGAGTGTGAGAAAGTGGCGAGGGAACCTGTACAATAATGGGAGAGACAGACCAAATAGCTACTTGGTGGGACAACACGCTCTTTGTTCAACTTCCTGTTCACATGTGGTCAAGGTCACTCTAATCTGAGGTGGGCACAAGTTTCTTATTCCCCCTCCTCAAAAGTAAAAAATTGTCACTTTACATTGTATGCAATAAACGTTATTAGGTGTGAATGTTCAAAATTATAGTTTTGCACGGAGTAGAGGAGACAAGATACTTTAGCTGCAGTCCTTTGTTGAGCTAACCTTGAGATTTAGCCAACATTGGCACACATGTCAGTTTGGGGCAAGTTGTTTCAATGACCTTGGGTCAAGTCTTGCCCCAGTATACATAGATGTATAGAACATGCTCAAAAAACATTGTGATATTGTGTAATCAGCTCTGATAATAGTATTAAATGTTACTGCAAATGGATTATTATATATACACGTGTAGTTTAGAGCAGCAGACCTATCCCTGGACTACACAAGACAGGCTCTGGCGTGCGCGTGTGTGTGTGTCTACTAACACACTACATGCCTACTGAATGAGACAGTACTGTATATCCACACACACACACACTACTTCATACAGTGTCATGAATTTCGTGTGGTTGTTATGAACTGCATTGTGGCAACAAGGATAGTAGACATGGATGTGGGAGTAATAAGCCTGTAATGAATATGTCATTTCAATGAGGAAATGGGTTTTTGAGGGAAAGAAGAAAGGAAGGAAGGAAAGAAAGAGGGGAAGGAAAGAAAGATGGTTGGAAATGATAAAAGAAAGACAGAGAATGGAAGCACTTCACCTGCCATAATGTTAAAGGCAGTGAGGCAGGGTGAAGTTGCAGAACGAATCAATCAGGAGTACAGCGAAGGAACTTGACATAAATTACCGTACTCTGACTCTGTATTGTCAAAAGGTTACCAGAGAAGAAGTTGAAAAATCAGAGAGCCGCGCCAACAGTGATTGGCTATACAAAGCCACGGCAGGTTTTTTACACCTCATTTGGAGATGAAGATTGTTCAGTATATTACTAGGTCAGCTGACATTTTATTTTGGTCTTTCGCCAAGTGAGGTCAGAAGTTTGCTGCGGCACACCAGCTGAAGTTCGCGCCAATGTGGGCAGAAAAAGAAAAGGCCAGCTCGGAGTGGTTTACAGGCTTCTTAAAGCGGCACCCAATGACGTCGCTGAGAAAACCAGGGCAACAAGCCTTACCAGGGCAAGTAGCTTCAACAGAGAAAATGTTAACGCTTTCTTCGACAATGTAGCAGAAGTGATACAAAGATATCAATTTGGACCAGAAGACATATGGAATGTCGATGAAACTGGGGTGACCACTGTACATAAACCTGACAAAGTGATAGGCAGACCTGGATTCAAATGAGTAGGGTCACTGACCTCCGCTGAAAGGGGAACCCTCTTCACACTGGCCTGTGCTGTCTCAGCCACAGGGAATAGTATACCTCCGTATTTTATATCCACCCCGTGTCAACTTCTGCGATCAAAGTCCTGATCAACGGGCCACCTGGCAGCAAAGGAGGGGACAAATCCCTCTGGGTGGATGAAAGATGTGCACTTTGTTGACTTCCTGAGACATTGTCAAGCATACAAAGTGCTCAAAGAAGAAGACCTGTTTACTCCTTTTGGACAAAACCAAGTGTCTCATCTGTCCATTGATGGACTCAATTATGCCAAAGAAAATGGCATAATTATGATGTCATTCAAACCCCATTGCTCGCATCGGCTTCAACCCTTAGACAGGTCTGTCTACAGGCCGCCAAAGAGGCATATTAACACCGTGTGTGATGCCTGGATGAGGAACAATCCCGGGAAGACAATGTCAATTTATGACATTCATGGGATTGTGGAGATCCCCTATCCTCTGGCTGCAACCCCCTTGAACATTCAGGCTGGCTTTAGGGTGGCTGGGATACAACCTTACATCCCTGTTGTATTTCTGGAAACCGAGTATGAGCCATCCTACGTTACAGATCACCCCATTCAGAACCCAACCCTGCCAGGCCCCAGCACTATTCCAGCCCTGCCAGGCCCCAGCACCAACCTGCCAGGCCCCAGCACTATTCCAGCCCTGCCAAGCCCCAGCACCAACCCTGCCCTGCCAGGCCCCAGCAACATTCCAGCCCTGCCAGGCCCCAGCACCAACCTGCTAGGCCCTAGCACAATTCCAGCCCTGCCAGGCCCCAGCGACATTCCAGCCCTGCCAGGCCCCAGCACCATTTCAGCCCTGCCAGGCCCCAGTACCAACCTGCCAGGTCCCAGCACCATTCCAGCCATGCCAGGCCCCAGCACCAACCTGCCAAGTCCCAGCACCATTCTGGCCCTGCCTAGCACAAGCTCAGACACCGACCTGCCCGGTTCTTATGCTAGCACCAGCTCACCCTTGCCCAACAATGCCATTGCTGACAGCGGACTACCAACTCCAGGAGTAAATGTCAGTTGGCTTTTCATAGCCGATCATTCAGAGTATCTCTACCGCTTATGCTGTCTCTAGAGAGTTGAAAACAGCAGGTCTGAGACAGGTAGCGCGTCCGGTGAACAGGTCAGGATTCCATAGCTGCAGGCAGAACAGTTGAAACTGGACCAACAGCTCGGCCAGGTGGACTGGGAACAGCAAGGAGTCATCAGGCCAGGTAGTCCTGAGGCATGGTCCTAGGGCTCAGCTACACCGAGAGAGAGAATTATAGAGAGCATACTTAAATTCATACAGGACACCGGATAAAACAGGAGAAATACTCCAGATATAACAGACTGACCCTAGCCCCCTGACATAAACTACTGCAGCATAAATACTGGAGGCTGACACTGGAGGGGTCGGGAGACAATGTGGCCCCATCCGATGATACCCCCAGACAGGGCCAAACAGGCAGGATATAACCCCACTCACTTTGCCAAAGCACAGCCCCCACACCACTAGAGGGATCTTCAACCACCAACTTACCATCCTGAGACAAGGCCGAGTATAGCCCACAAAGAAAGGGAAGTAAGGGATTGAGTCAAAATCTGGATCTGCAAAGAACAAGGTAGCTAAAAAAAAGCAAAATTGTAGAAGAGTCATCAGATGAAGAGGAGTGCTTCTGCCTCGTCTGTGTGGAAACATTTTCAAACAGCCTTTCAAATGAGACTTGGGTGAAGTGTGTGAGATGATTCAAATGGGCCCATGATGCTTGCACCGCAGGCCAGGTAATTTATGTGTGCCAGAACTGTGACTCTGAAGATCAGTCTGAATAGTCAGATACGGATGTACGTCGTACAGGCTGTTACAAAACGGTGCATTAGTGTGTTTAAACACCACCTCTGTTTTGTTAATAAGACTTTAAACATTCAATCAAGTTATCTGCAGCATTCCATTCCGATTCCAACAAATACTGTGGATCTATGTGTACGCCAGAGAACGTGAGATTTCAAAGTTCAAAGTAAAGTGGTCATGCCACTTTATTCATGTGTGTTCTGCATGCATTATTGTGTTGATTAAAAGGCATTATTTGCTGGATTCTCTCGTCAAAAGTGTTTTTATTTTGAGTTCTTTAAAAAGCACAGTCAACTTAGTGTATGTAAACTTCTGACCAATTGGAATTGTGATACAATGAATTATAAGTGAAATAATCTGCCTGTAAACAATTGTAGATGTCCTAAACGACTTGCCAAAACTATAGTTTGTTAACAATAAATTTGTGGAGTGGTTGAAAAACTAGTTTTAATGACTCCAACCAAGGTGTATGTAAACTTCCGACTTCAACTGTAGATCATGCCCCAACAGTCTTCCCAGCACAGACTTGACTAACGAGACATGCTGGGTGCGGTCAGCAGAATAGACCAAAATGTTTATATAAACCTTGCGCCCCGTCCCAGCATGTCCTGAAACACTTCATTAATAAAGGCCTGGAAAACTGAACGAGTATTAGACACGACAAAAGGCATTTTGAGATGCTCGTAATGGCCCGTGGTGGAAAAGGCTGTTTTCCATTCGTCGCCCGCACAAATGCACACCAGATTGTAGGTGCACCTCAAGTCCAGATTCGTGAAGTACCTGTGCATTTGTTCGATGATGGTTGGGATGAGGGGTAAAGAATAGCTGAACTTAACGGTGGCTTTATTCAGTATTCGATAATCAATGCAGGGGTGCAGTTCCCCATCTTTCTTTTTAACAAAAAAATACGCTTGAGGAGGCTGGTGACGTGGAGGGACGGATAAAATCCTGCTGGAGGCTCTCCTGTATGTAGGTCTCCATGGCCTCGGTCTCCGCATAGGAGAGGGGATAGATGTGTCCTCTCGGGAGGGCTGCGTCAGAGAGCAGGTCAATGGGACAGTCCCAGGGGCAATGAGGAGGAAGGCGTGTGCAGATCCTGGTATTCCTCCGGTAACTCCACTCGGGGGGCGTGTTCCGGACTTTCCACCGTAGTGGTGTTGACAGACACCGCGAGACACCTCCCATGACACTCCTGCGACCAACCCAGCAGTCTCCTCTCGGACCAGGAAATAACAGGTTTATGCCAACTCAACCAGGGGACCCTAAAACAACAGGGCGGGTGGGGGTGTCTATAATCGAAAAGGTGATCTGTTCTAAATGAGTGTCATTTGTCAGCAGAGAAACGGGAACAATGATGTGATGTACGAGCCCTGTCCCTATTGGACAATTATCCAGGGCTCGAACCGGAATGGGTGATTGTCGGGGAAACCAAAGGAATGCGTAATTCGGTGGCCAGTGCTCTATCTAAAAGATACCCAGCAGCTCCGGAATCAATCAGAACTAACGGGAGTGAGGGGCTAGGGTATTCAGGGAATTTAATGGGAAAACACACTGGTTGAGTTGACAAAAAGGAGGGGAGATCTTGCATCCTACCTGGGTCGGAGCAGGGGAATTCCCTGGCTTGACACCTCCTCGCCTATTGGTGGATAGAGGGTAGGTCGGGGAGAAATGACCCCTTTCTCCACAATAGGAGCAGAGGCCTAGATTCCTCCTTCTCCTACGCTCTGCCTCGGGCAAACGTGCAGAGCCCACCTCCATCGGCTCTGGGCACGGAGCAGGTGTAGCCATGGGCTCCCGATTCTATGCAGGTCTTCGACGGGACCGCTGGAGGATGTCCAAATGGATGACCATGCGGATGAGCTGGTCAAGTGACAGGTTGTCATCACGGCATTACAACTCCATCTGTACCTCCTTCCGTGGTCCGCTGCGGAACACAGTGACTAGAGGCCACTCCTTCCCTCCGGTGGAGGCCACAATGTTCCGGAACTCCAGAGCGAACTCCGAGGCGGTCCTAGATCCCTGGCGTAGTCAGAGTAGGCAGTCAACCCCTTCTTGGCCATCCACAGGATGATCAAACACCGAGCGGAAGAGGAGGGTGAAGCGCTCGCAGGACTTGACCTCGGTTCTGCCCGTTTCCCAGACTGTGGCACCCCAGTCCAGGGCCCGTACGGTCAGTGCCGAGATGACGGTGGCAACCCAATCTCTCCCGGAGACAGCCAGGTCTCATTGCAGATGGAATCCCTTGCATCTCGCTGGAGCACCATCAAAGTGCTCCGAGAGGGACAGGGCTATTCCGCGGACCGGCTCAGATGGGACGGAGGCAGGTAGTGGTGTTGTGGGGGCTGGTGCAGGATCCGGTGCTGGAGACTGGAGGGAATGCACAATGCCTTCCAAACGCAGGATGGTTGCCAGCACGCTGTCCGTGGCGCTGCCGAGTCTGGAGAGACATTCCTTGTGATGCTGAACTGTCTCTACGATGGTCGTCAGCTCGGTCTTTCCTGTCTCCTTTTAGATAGGTTGGCTATTCTGTCACGCTGTATAATGATAGGAGACAAGCGCAGGAATACATAATAGGGTTTTTTATTTCTCTATCCTAACTAAAGAGTAAGGTGTAAACCTCTAAATAATACACAGGACGAAACCCATAAAACAAGTGCAAAATAACACGTAACATGGACGCCGATACAACATAGCACAGGTACTTACAAGACCAACGGACATGGGACAATAACCGACAAGGACAGTGGGGAACACAGGGCACATTTATACACATACTATTCAGGGGGAATGGGAACCAGGTGTGCGTAATGAGACAAGACAGTCCGGGGTTGGTGGTAATGAATCCAGTTCAGTGACGCCGAGGAGGCCGGTGACGTAGACCTGGTGAACGGAATGAGCAGCAGTACCGGGGGGATCCGTGACAAAGAGGCTCAAGAGGGTCAACTGGTGTGCTCTCACAATAATAGACTATACAGTTAACATACAATATGGTTAAAACCCTTCAGAAATTACATATATTGTTTTGTCTATTTAACAGGGATGTCTCTGACTCCAATGTGGTAAAACTCAGCAATAAGCTCAAAGCCACCCTGAAGAAAAAGTACCAAAGTCCGCCAGGGGGGGAAACTGAGCATCTATTTTATATTCATTGTGATCTCCACTATCCACCTGGTGAAAGTGGAGAGGTGAACCAACATGAGTACATTCAAATTAAGCCAACTTTCAGGAAGAGACGCCAATGGAGATGCTCACCCTTAGGCTTATACTTTGATTCTGAACTAGACGACGAGCGAGTCAGAATAGCGCTGACAAAGGGCGTCTCTGGTATTGGCAAAACTAGCCAGGTGCGGATGATTATTCTTAACTGGGCAGAGGGAAAAGGAAACCAGCAATGTACTCTCATATTTCCCCTTCCTTTCCGGGAGCTGAATTTGCTGAAGGAGAGACTGAGTCTGATTGAACTTCTTTACAAATTTTTCCCAGAATTGAAAGAACCTGGCATTTACAACTTGGAGAACTTCAGAGTTGGGTTCATTCTTGACGGGCTGGATGAATTTCGACGTCCTCTCGACTTCAAGAACAGCCCGATAGTGACCGATCTCACAGAGCCCTCCTCCGTGCCGACACTGCTGACAAACCTTATTAACGGTAACCTTCTTCCCTCCGCCGCTCACATATGGATTACATCCAGACCTGAAGCAGTCCATCACATCCCTCTTCAGTACATCAACGAAGTGACAGAAATCGAAGGCTTCACGGACTCTCAGAAAGAGGAGTTCTTCAGGAGAGCAACCATTCACACGGACCAGGCCAATGCAATTATCCACCACTTGAAGTGCTCAAAAAGCCTCTATGTTTTGTGCCAGATACCTATTATCTGTTCGATTTCTGCATCAGTCCTCGTTAGACAGACATGGCTATCCGATAAAGAATATGACCCCGGAGCTCTGACTCCAATGTACACTGACCTACTCGCTCTGTTGCAAACACAGAATCCGAATACCCAGAAGATGGCTATTAAATTGGGGGAACTAGCCTTTAAGCAGTTGGTGAAAGGCAACACGGTTGTCTACAGGGAAGACCTACAAGAGTGCGACATTAACTGTGATGAGGGGTCAGAGTTTGCAAAAGTAAGCATACCCATCTTCAGGGAGGATATTGGGCTGCACCAAAAGAAGATCTACTACTTTGGGCATACCACCATTCAGGAGTTCTTTGCTGCAATGTGGTTTAATCGATCCTGCAACAGCCCAGATGAAAACCTGAGGAATGCAGTGGACATGGCCTTGCAGAGCAAAAACGGAAAGCTGGACCTCTTCCTCCGGTTCCTCCTCAGCTTCTCGCAGAGCTTCATCCAGTCAATCGCAGAGGCCGGCTACAACTCGTCGGAGACACTGACGGAAACGGTAGAGTACATCAAGAAGAAGGTTATGGAGAATCCCGCTTCACCGAGGACCCTCAACCTGCTGAACTGCCTGACGGAACTGGGTGACAGCTCTTTAGAAACTGATGGTGTGAGCTTTCTCAATACGGGAATCCCCCCAGATGCCAAATACCCACGTGCACATTGGTCTGACCTGGCCGCTGTGTTATTGGCATCGGAGTCTGGGCCAATAGACATGCTTGGGTTGGAAGTAAAGAAGAGAGGAGACGAGGAACTTCTGAGGATGCTGCCAGTGATCAAAGCTTCCCAGACAGCCACGTATGTACCTGGTCATTTAACGAGACCAGCTATTACAGTGAGCTCCAAAAGTATTGGGAAAGTGACACATTTGTTGTAGTTTTGGCTCTGTACTCCAGCACTTTTGGATGTGATATAATAACATTTTCATCCATATCGGGTGAACCGTTTAGAAATTACAGCACTTTTTGTACATAGGCTATTCCCTCCATTTTATAGGACTAAAATGATTGTGTTTAGAAACATTTTCTATTCTTATTTACAATGAAAGTGACTCCAAAATGACACAACACATTATTTACCAGGCATTTCTATTGGACACAAAATAATCTGAAACAACCAAAACAGACAGCAAATACATCCAATCAATTTGTAGTCACAAGCTTGATGTAGCTATGTCCGATGAATACGGGACCAAATACGTCACTGTTGACTACGTCAAGTCACAAAAGTGAATTCCGCCCAATACTTTTGGTCCCTTAAAATGGGCGGACTAGGTACAAAAAGTGCTGTAATTTCTAAACGGTTCGCCCGTTATGGTTGAAAACACCCTTAAAGTAAAGCCGACCGCCTGCACTTTAGATTCATAGTCATTGTATCATTCTAAATCCAAAGTGTTGAAGTACGGATACCAATATTAAATGTCTATAACACAAGATAATTATCTTCCCTGTGATGTAATTCAGGTTTGTTAGACCCGTATTCTGGTCATTACACAGTTCTGTTGGTTTGATGTTATTTTTTATTCCCTAACCCTCCTTCTTACCAGGCTGTCATATCACAAACTAACAGAGAAATCCTGTGAATGTCTGGCCTCGGCGCTCACCTCAAAGGTCTCCAATCTGAAAACTCTGGACCTGAGTTTCAACACGCTGAAGGACTCGGGAGTGCAGCTGTTGGCGGCCGGCTTGGCCAAGCCACACTGCCGACTGGAGAGACTGAAACTGTCCGGCTGCAGGGTGAAACGGAATGGCTTTGCAGCTCTGGCCAAAGCTCTCAAATCCAACCCCTCGCACCTGCGAGAGCTGGATCTGAGCGGAAACGAACCGGGAGAATCGGGGGTGTTTCATCTCGTTGACGGACTGAAGGTTGTCAATTGCAAACTGCAGATCCTGAAGTGAGTATTGAGTCAATGGCTAGGAAACCCGTTCTGATTATGTTTGTACACAATTGTAACATCATTGAATTCAGTTCCCCTATGGGTTTATCCTGTGGTTTGATGCAAATTAAGTTCTCCTCATAAGGAAATACAGTTTATCTTCTAAACTAATTTACATAAATATATTATTTAAGGGTATAATGTATTTTTATTGAGATAGGACAGTGAAGAGGAGACAGGAGAGTTATAAGAGTTTGCAAGTCAGAATGGCGTGGGTCGGATTGAAACTCATGTCGACTCTGGTAGCCTAGGCTGTACATCTGTGCTGGGGTTCGCAGCACTAACCGCTGTACCACGTCTTCTAAAGTATTATAATCTTCGTTAGGCTCTCAAACTGCAAGCTGGGCCTGGAGCTGAGTCGCGCTCTGGCGGTGTTGCTGATAGACAACCCCAGACACCTGCGAGAGCTGGACGTCAGCATGAACGACCTGGGAGACCGGGGGGTGAAGATGCTCATGGACATACTGAAGTCAACCCAGATATACAAACTGGAGTGAGTACTGTCTGGAGTATTGTAGTACACTCACACATTCCACCTCACTGATTCTAAAGTGGAATGTTCACTGTAGTAAATGTACCATACATTTTCCCTCCACCACCAGGTTGTACTGTTGTCAGCTCACTGAGAAATGCTGTGAGAACATGATTAGGTGTCTGGTGAACATCCCCAGTCTGAGGGAGCTCAACCTGAGCAACAATAACCTGAAGGACGTGGGGGTCAAGATGCTCTGCAAAGCCTTCAGGCTGCCCGCCTGTCAACTGGAGAAACTCATGTAAGCTCGCTTACCTCACCAAGAGTGTACGGGCCAATCTCCCCTAGCCCCTACTCCATGTAAGATGACAGACTTTGGTTCAAATACTATTTGAAATTAGTTCAAATACTTGTCAGACTTGGATTGATTGACCTTCCTTGGCACAATGGAACCAATAGAATAGTTGCAAAAGTGCAAACCCTGTCTGCGCATCGAGCTCTCCAGGCAGTCTGAAGGGAACACTTAAAGTCTCTGAAAGATAGTATTTGAACCTTGAATATTGAAGTGTTTCTTTTTCTTTACCCTTGTCTCTCCAGTTTGGCGAGCTGTGGCATCACCCTAGTCAGAGGGTTTCATTTCAACTCTATCCTCAAAGAGCTGGACATCAGCAGGAACCATCTGGGCGACTCGGATGACTGGGCCGATGTCTTGTTCTGCTTGTCTTCATTTGAGACCCTCAGGTGAGTTCTGCAAACCTAGCACGTGTGTGCGTGTGTGGGGGGGGACAACCTTCTCAATGTAATTACCTCTTCCCACCTAGGGTGAGTGACTGTAAACTGACAGAGAAATGCTGTGGGGAGCTGGTTGAAGCTCTCAGCTCCAACCTCACCGACCTGAAAGAGCTGGATCTCTCTGGAAACGACCTGGGAGACCGCGGTGTGAAGACTCTCTACATGGGACTGACGTCCAGGTGTTGTACACTGGAGAGACTGTTGTAAGTAACAGCATTAGAGAGGGTTATAAAGCTCATGGCTTGGTCTATGATATCACACCGCACGCTCTTCAAACAATGAATTATTATAAGCATATTCACAAAATGACTTGGTCATTTGTTAACTTATAAATCACTCGTACAATTTATGTCGTCTTGTTGACCAAACCAAATTGAAGGTTTTTTCTCCCTCTCTGGTGACCTTCTCCACTCTCTTTCTCTCTATCCCCATCTCTCTCCCCACATTCACCCTATCTCTCTTTCCACCCTCTCTCTCTCCAGTCTGAGATGCTGTGGGATCACAGTAAAGGGCTGCTCCTCCCTAGCCGTAGCCCTGAAGTCCAGCCGCTCCAGCATCACAGAACTGGGCTTGATGGGAAACGACACGGGAGAAGAAGGACTGAGAATTCTCATTGACATAAGGGACAATCAACGCTATAAACTACAGACTCTAGAGTATGTCCTGGTGCCATCAAAGCGTACAACGATGTTAGTGATTTATTTATAATGACTTTTCTGGGTCTTCACTGACTTTCCCCCATCCCTGTGTGTGTGTGTATGTGTGTGTGTGTGTCAACTTTTCATAATTGGATACTGTGGCCCCTCAGTGGAAAATTCTGTTAGAATAGGGATGGAATGAGAACATTATTTTGTTGTGTTATATGTCTATGGTGGTAATACTATTCTTTGTTCTAGAATCAACGATTGAGAGAGGTCTTGACTCGCTTGATGGGGTTCTTCTTGACGTCTCGATCCTCAAGTTCTGTACTCGCTCCGGTCAAAAGTGCTTCACTGTAAAGGGAACAGGATGCTATCTCGGACACAGACTGGGATTTGCATTCAGACGACTGAATTGATCACTGTGCAGGCTGGGATTTGCATTCAGACGACTGAATTGATCGCTGTGCAGGCTGGGATTTGCATTCAGACGACTGAATTGATCGCTGTGCAGGCTGGGATTTGCATTCAGACGACTGAATTGATCGCTGTGCAGGCTGGGATTTGCATTCAGACGACTGAATTGATCGCTGTGCAGGCTGGGATTTGCATTCAGACGACTGAATTGATCGCTGTGCAGGCTGGGATTTGCATTCAGACGACTGAATTGATCGCTGTGCAGACTGGGATTTTGCATTCAGACGACTGAATTGATCGTTGTATATAGTTTTTGATATATTGTACATGTATTGCTGATAAGTGTTAAAAGATTCACCAAAAAATATAACATTCATTAAAATAATCTGTACTATTAGACGTTAGTGGGGCTCTTTTTTCGTTTACTCGGAAATACTTTATTGGGTCAGAGGATTTAGAAATGGGGAGCTAATGTTGTAAACTGTGATTTGACCACAAACTCCTGCTCAGTAGGTGGTGGCATGAACATTTAACGTTTGTTTGCGGACCGCCATTGTCACAGAAGAAGAAGAAACGAGAGAGAGAGGGGTGGCCTGGAAGCGAAACCGAGCAGTGATGCCAATTTAGCGAATTTTGTTGCTAGATTTAGCAACTTTTCAGACTACCCTGGCGACTTCTTTTGCAAACAGCACCTAGCAACAAACATAGCTAGTTTAAAACATGTATTTGGAACTTTGACCAACTTTTGAAAAGTGACTCAAATGCTAAAATGCACGCACTTTCCCTCTAAATGACACAAAAACGATTTGATCTGTAACATACTTAGTCAAAACACACGTGCCTGGCTGCAAAAGTGCATTGTGAGTGACGTCAACAGCAGGCGCTCAGCTCGTGCACAGGCAGCAGCAATTTCAGCAAATTGAAAATCATTGTTGGCTGACTGCAGCAGCAGTAGTTCGGGTTCGACGAGCCAAATCCAATTAATGTAGTTGGTCGCGAATGTTTGATGTTGAACAGAACTTACAACATCAATCAACATGTCTCAAAGAAAATTGTACAGAAAAAAAGTGGGAGTCTGTACCTGAACAAATGTCAAATCAGATTTTTTGCCGAGATGGCCAGGCAATTTGAGTAACGTTATTGCATATTCTACGGAATGACATCACAACGTCATTTAGCAACTTTTAGCAACAAATCAACCTAACTCTAGCAATTTACCCTGAAAATTAGTTGTCAACACTGAAACGGAGACGTGCAATAACAAAACCGGGAATTGAGGTGCGAGAAGCGCTGATAACGCTACGAGATTTGAATGAGATGGAGTCAGATGGAGGGGAGGAACTTGATGCTGAGATCGACTCGGATAACGAAAGGGGGAATACTTCATTACATGCTGATTCTGATTAGGAGCCTGATCTGCCTAGGCGCAAGAGAGCCCGAATGATGCCCGCTGTGCAGGCGTCACTAACTGAGATGGAGAGGAGACGGGGACGGCCCCTAACTGAGATGGAGAGAGAGGAGACGGGGACGGCCCCTAACTGAGATGGAGAGAGAGGAGACAGGGACGGCCCCTAACTGAGATGGAGAGAGAGGAGACGGGGACGGCCCCTAACTGAGATGGAGAGAGAGGAGACGGGGACGGCCCCTAACTGAGATGGAGAGAGAGGAGACGGGGATGGCCCCTAACTGAGATGGAGAGAGAGGAGACGGGGACGGCCCCTAACTGAGAAGGAGAGAGAGGAGACGGGGACGGCCCCTAACTGAGATGGAGAGAGAGGAGACGGGGACGGCCCCTAACTGAGCTGGAGAGAGAGGAGACGGGCACGGCCCCTAACTGAGATGGAGAGAGAGGAGACGGGGACGGCCCCTAACTGAGATGGAGAGAGAGGAGACGGGGACGGCCCCTAACTGAGATGAGGAGACGGGGACGGCCCCTAACTGAGATGGAGAGAGAGGAGACGGGGACGGCCCCTAACTGAGATGGAGAGAGAGGAGACGGGGACGGCCCCTAACTGAAATGGAGAGAGAGGAGACGGGGACGGCCCCTAACTGAGATGGAGAGAGAGGAGACGGGGACGGCCCCTAACTGAGATGGAGAGGGAGGAGACGAGGACGGCCCCTAACTGAGAAGGAGAGAGAGGAGACGGGGACGGCCCCTAACCGAGATGGAGAGAGAGGAGACGGGGACGGCCCCTAACTGAGATGGAGAGAGAGGAGACGGGGACGGCCCCTAACTGAGATGGAGAGAGAGGAGACGGGGACGGCCCCTAACTGAGATGGAGAGAGAGGAGACGGGGACGGCCCCTAACTGAGATGAGGAGACGGGGACGGCCCCTAACTGAGATGGAGAGAGAGGAGACGGGGACGGCCCCTAACTGAGATGGAGAGAGAGGAGACGGGGACGGCCCCTAACTGAGATGGAGAGAGAGGAGACGGGGACGGCCCCTAACTGAGATGGAGAGAGAGGAGACGGGGACGGCCCCTAACTGAGATGGAGAGGGAGGAGACGAGGACGGCCCCTAACTGAGAAGGAGAGAGAGGAGACGGGGACGGCCCCTAACCGAGATGGAGAGAGAGGAGACGGGGACGGCCCCTAACTGAGATGGAGAGAGAGGAGACGGGGACGGCCCCTAACTGAGATGGAGAGAGAGGAGACGGGGACGGCCCCTAACTGAGATGGAGGGAGAGGAGACGGGGACGACCGGCACGGTTTGGATAAAAAAGCCTGCTGACAATGCTCCGAGTCGATTATCAGCACATAATGGAATCCCAGTGGAGTCGGGCCCTACACCTTACGCAAAAGCAATAATTGACAAGAGCATTCGACAGCTTTCATTGTTTATGTGACATGGAGATGTTGCAGCAAATCAGGGACCATACTGTAGCTGAGGCGCACAGAACAAAAGGAGACAAAACGTGGGACATGTCTGTGGATGAGCTGGAAGCGTTCATTGCGCTCCTGTATGTCCAGAACACGCCTCTGGTCAGACAGGTATGGGATCACTTTCTTCTGAGACACTGTGCCACGGAACCGTTTCAGAGAAATCATGTGATACCTGCGTTTTGATGCAAGAGCGACCAGACGTATGCGCCTGGAAACTGACAAATTCTCCTTAGTATCAGAAGATTGGAATGTTTTTTTTACAGTACTGTGCTACCTCTTTTACAAGCCAGGAGTGAACATCACCATTGAGGAGCAATGGTTCCCCACGAAAACGAAATGTCGCTTTACGCATGAAGTTTCGGTTGGCAGCTGACTTCACATCAAGTACGTGCTGAATGTCTTTCCACATCTGGGGAAAGATGAATCTTAGCGTCCTGAAAATGTGGTGATGAGGCTTGTAGAACCTTACCTTGGCGAGGGTAGGAATGTAAACACAGACGACATCTTCACATCACTGCCATTGGCAAATAAGTTGATTGACAAGAACACAAGCTTGGTGGGGGAGCTGCCTCCATCTGCATGTAACCAGTCACAAGCAGAGCTGTTATCCACAGCGGTGCTGAAGCACGACAAAGCAACACTTACGGTTTACAGAAAGAAGCCTAGAAAAAATGTCTGTACTATGCATCTGACCGTTGCCATTGGCGGTGACACAAAGAGAGAGCCTGAGACCCTGACGCACTATAACAGCAGAAATGTAGGCTATACATGTAGGCGCACCTTACCATATTTCATGCATTGTGCTCTTCTGTAGCAAATAGTAATTTCGTCCTGTTACTGTGCTAATGTTTAGTACTTTATTCCAGGTTGGTGTGGATACGATGGCCAGACAGCCGTTGCCGTATTCTACAACCTGCTCGACCCGGCTGCTATCAACGCGCACGTTTTGTTCGCCCAGTGTACCGGCAAGACAATGCGGTGAAAGTGGGTATCCCACATCCATTTCATCATGGATCTGGCATGAGAGCTTCGTGAGAACCACATGATCCAAGACGACGGCAGCTGCAGCCGCCAAGGTGGCAGCCAAGGCCGCACCGCCTCCTTCCAGGCTACCCATCCAACTGGGAAGAGAACACAGTGCCAGCCAAGGCCGCACCGCCTCCTTCCCGGGCACCCATCCAGCTGGGAAGAGAACACAGTGCCAGGTGAAGACGCGGTGTGCACTGAACCTGGCCCATGAAAGCTGTGCACAGTGCCACCGATTTGTTTGTGGGTCTTGCATCCACAAAGGTCCGAAGCGGTGCGCTGACTGTGGATCAGAGCAATAGAGGAGAGGAGGAAGAGACTGATTAATGCATGAAAGGCGCATATCCCACTGAAGGCGAGGGCACGATATTGTGTTCAACTCCAATCTAATGACAAATGTTTTACGTCATGGATATTGTCAACGAATATTAACATATGCATATAATGGTTCACATGTGTTTTGCACTCTTTTTATCAGTTGGCGCTTCTGTGAATGCATAAATCCCGAGTGGCACAGCGGTCTAAGACACTGCATCTCAGTGCAAGAGGCGTCACTACAGTCCCTGGTTATAATCCAGGCTGTGTCACATCCGGCGGTGATTGGGAGTCCCATAGGGCGGCGCACAATTGTCCCAGCGTTGTCCGGGTTTGGCTGGGGTAGGCCGTCATTGTAAGTAAGAATTGTTCTTAGCTGACTTGCCTAGTTAAATCCAATAAAACATTAATTGACCGTGCTTATCCTGAGGGAGATTATTTGAGTATTTCTCTGTGATACTTTTAGCTAAATCTACTATGCAAGTGAAATTGGTTAAATCATGTTTTTCTCACAAAATGTTGTCATTCTTATCATTGATGTGGTCCTCTATGGTTATTTTTTGTACTCATGCTTTTCCAATCCTAGAAATGATTTATTAACCCCGCACCATTTAATACATTTAATCAATTGTACTTGTGAATGTAGCTAAAAGTATCCCACAGAAAGCAAGAGGCCAGGCCACTAACAGTTTAAAGAGCCAGTGCAGTCCAAATGTCATTCTCCAGTGTTTTATATATATTTACAACCTATGAGGTTGGAATAATATGAATCATAAGGGAAGCATCGCGCTGTCCCAGAATCTTGGCTGGTGTGTAAAAGCAGTGAATTTCGACAAAACAAAAAGGTGTAGCAGGAAGCTTAGGCCTACTTCATTATTCTCATTTAAAAAATCATTTTCACTGCATTAGGAATAGCGTACACAGACCTTTGGCTTTACGTCCTTCTTCAGTGTATAGGTGCAATTCGATTTGATTTCAAAACCGCTTTTTTTTTTAGGGGAACAACTGATGCTAAATAACATTTGATTTGATGAGTAGTGGGTGCTTTTAATCAGGGTTGCCTCTCATCTGCCAATGAGGGATGTGTCATTTCCTGGTCTACCTGTATACAAACAAGTTAGTCACGAAGAAATACAGAATTAGAAGGTAAGAGAGCGGGCACCAAGGACAATTCAATTGCCTTAGGTGTCTGCTCACTTGAATACATTGTGTCGATTCACGAGATACCTTACCACAAAGGATATCAGGCTCAGCCGTCCATAAATATGTGGGGCTAACTCATAAACGATATGCAAAATCTGTAAGGACAGTGGTCTTGTAACAGTCTAAATTTGGCCTATAGGAAGGAGGTGAAATATAATTATTTGTTTAAACCGCGTGGAGATACAGAATGTATATATCCACATTGTAATGGGTGCGTGCTGGCGACAGGGAAGTCAGGTTCAGGAGAATGAACTTGGTATAAACGGAGTCGTTTAATAAGTGCTCACAAAACCTTGAAAAACCCGTCGCACACCAGAACTGCACATAACATACAATCAAACGATCACCGACAAGGACATGAGGGGAAACAGGGTTAAATACACAACATGGAATTGATGGGATTGGAATATCAGGTGTGAAGGAAGATGAGACAAAACCAATGGAAAATGAAAAATGGATCAGCGATGGCTAGAAGGTCGGTGACGTCGACCGCCGAACACCACCCGAACAAGGAGAGGGACCGACTTCGAAGTCGTGACAGTAACATTGTCCCAGATGATGACGTACCTGGGCTGCTCTGGCAACTGGTCATTCGGGATTAGTCTATTGTGTAGGGGGTCCAGAAATGTGATACGGTGTGCAGTGTTGTATGGGCATAGGATTGCATGATGGTGAAGGACGCCATTTTGACTAATAGCCGCACACATTATGTTGCCACCACATTGTCCCGGGACGTTGATAATGGCACGGTGTCCGATGATATTTCTGTCGGTGTCCCTTGTTTTTGCAAGGTTGAAACCTGCCTCGTCCACATATATTAGCTCATGATTCTCGCTCCATGACTCTCTGAAAGAGACAAGACAAAACAATGTATCACAGTACGAAAAGACAGGGATCAGTCAATATGATGTAGCACCATACACTTCCACATCCAGTACCAATGATAGGATTCATATCTCAGTTGTTTTACACGGTCTGAGTTTCTTTCGAAAGGGACTCTGTACAGCCGCTTCATCCTAATTCTATTGCGTTTCAGTAGATGAGAGTGCAGACTCACTCTGTTGATGTTTTAGAATATGGTGTTGTCTACCATTATGTGGTCCTGCAGTTCTGAGTCTGATGCCGTTATTTGCAATGATCATATTTACGATGTGGGTCTCCTGTTCTGGGGAGAACAGTCGACCTCTTCCACCAGATACTGGTTTTCTTGCAGTTCTATAAAAACATTTGAATGGTTTTAGTGATAGATCCTTCTCATTATGAAAGTACAGTACATATTACTGTACCAGTAAGACTACAGAACTTACAGTCACTTACCGGTTCTCATCTCGAAATATCCGGATGATACCTGCAACAGGATAGCGACTCAGATTTGGATGGACCCTTTGCCCAGCCTCCCATGCTCATGCCATGGCTGACAACATGATTTCATCAGTTGTGTTCCTGACTCCACTTCCTCTTCCCCGTCCTCTCCTTCTCCCACGTCCTACTTCACCTCTTCCTTCTCTTACTTCTTCACCTCCTCGTACTCCTCTAGTTATCACCCCTCTTACTCTCTGTCCAATATTGGCCTCCATTGTTGCCCAAACCAAATGTTTACCTGTGGCCTATTTATAGTGCTCAAGCTCTGATTTGTAAGTTAGCTCATTATCTAAAAGTGTTTTCATGTGTCAACGTGGAAAGGCAATTGGCGAAATAGTGTAGCAATGTAGAGACCAATGTTTACAGTTTTGCTAGAAGTGTGTTATTAAATTGTCAACTGAGTGTAAAGCAGTGAGTTGTGTTCACAGTTTTGCAAAAAAGTGTGTTATAAAATTACAAACTGAGTATAAAGCAGAGAACGTGCATTCAGTTTGGCACACTTGGTAAATTCATTGGCTACAAGTGTTAATGTTTTCAGAGATAGTGCTTCAAGAATCACTGTTAGAGTTTAAGCATTCAGAAAAAAAACTGTAATCAGGCATTGGAGTCTGAAAAGGCTCTAGTCTAAAGTCAAGACACAGTTGAAGTGTTTGCCACCACATGCTTATGGCAAACAACACCAGATCGAAAACATGCAAAAGAACGGAGAGGAGATTGATTGATGCGTAAAGGGCGCATACCCCACTGACTGCACCCAGGAGGATAACACTGTGTCCGATCGAGCTTTAACCACTTGTTTATATCATGGATATATTTACACAAATACTCATTTCTGCATTTCGTGATTTGCTAAATGTAATCGACAAATAAAACCGCTAAAATGGATTACATTGTGGTGTTTTTATTCAAAGAAAAAAAACGACAGTAACTGTTTGTAGAGTAACATTTGAAAATGCATGGTATTTCTTATTAAAGTATATTCATTCCTACTTTAGTCCAACATGGCAACAAATGGTCACTAAGGTCAACAAAAGAACCCCATCATGGGGAGTTTTAGTTGTAATGGGTGCAATAGTCAAAGAAAGGCTACTACAGGGCTTTTGGGAGAGGACACCCAACACCATCTCGCATATTTGAACCCCCCCATCATTTCATCAACTTTCTTTGCATAAAAGTCCAAAACATAAATACAAAATATCCCCCAGAATTTATACAAGATCAAAAAGACAGTTTGGTTGGTTTAGCAGTAGTGTTTTAAGCATTGCATTACGTGTCATAATATTAATCGAACACACTACTCATCTGTTTCTACTTGTCAGATTTGAATAACAGCAAAACAGTGATGGAAAAATGATACAGGTGTTAGAAATGGTTGTTGTAACCGAATGATTACCATTATATCAACTGACTGTGCAATACGTTTCTCAATTTAAACTGTTGACCGTTCTCTTCTTAGAGATCACCAACCTCTCTGAGTAATACACACTAATACTGACTGAGTTGAGATTGTGCTTTATTCATCCTCAAGGGGAAATGAGTTTAGATTGTCATTCCTTCTCAATAGCTGATAAGGAATCAGCCAGTGACCCCTATAGATAACAGACAGAAACAAACATAGTATATTCCCGTCAACCAATACAATTTCAACTTTCTAGTACAACTTTGAATACAGTCATTCCCATTTGCTGAGGCAGTTGTTATAGACAAAAGTTTAGTTGAGTCAATTCAGATTCTGTCTCCAAAATATTTATTGCTTTAATTTACTGGCATATAATCGTACGGCATGTGGGGGAAATGATCTCAGGAACACACTGGTTACGTTTTCAATCCAAATAAAATAGCATTTTCCTATAAAAACACAATCTACACTTTTACGTTGTCTACAGTTGACCAGCAACTGCAGCAAAATAATCAAGCCGAATGCGACAGGAAAAAATATATACAGTTATATAATTTGATATAATTGCATTTCTTATTTCAAAAAAGCACTCGCACATCTGAGTTATCTGGTTGCAGGTGCGAGGGAATATGACAACCTCAAAGAAAAGAGAAACCTGCACATTGCTCTTGCTCTTATTAAAGCAGAATATTTCAAAACAAGTAATAACAGCAAGAGCAGTGAGTTTAAAAAAAAATTTTGTTTGAATATAATGGCGTTGCAAATGACAGTTAGGTTGTAGACTTAAGAGTACGCAAGTTGACATGATGTCCATACTGCTGCAAGCCATTCTTCAAATATCTTATAGGGGTCGCCACATCCACATGAAAAGTCCAGCCAACCTTCGCAAAGCATCTGTTTAGCTTCTTCACACATCCCACCAGGACAACTGGGCACAGACGTCAATTCGTTGTCCATCCGCGTTGTTTCAACGTATTTTTTTATTTTAAAATAACGTGGAAACAACGTTGATTCAACCTGTTTGTGCCCTGTGGGGTGGCTCGATTCAAACCATATCGCTGAAGTTCAAAGTTATAGCACGATTTACATTTAAAGGCAATGTTCCCACGTTTATGGAGACTGCATTCACGGTAAATTGCATTTGTCGGCTCAATCAGAAATAGCCTTTACATTTCAAGCATGCTACATGTAGCTTGGCATTTATTGTCATGAATCTTGCCCTGGAGTCAACTCTGCAGAGTGGTCACTAGATGACTCGACGCTGGACTTGACCAACCAATTCCTGACACTCCCTAAAAAGAGAGTGAAATGCATGCAGACACCAGACACTTCTCTCCCTACCTGCTTCCTCTTTCTGTCTCCTTTTAAGAAGAATAGAAACTACTTTTTCCATTGAGTAGTCTAGGATCCCTTCACAACACACAGCAACATTCTCTGACCCTATAGTTGAAATATACAGTGCAATTTTTCAATTTCCGCCATTCACTAACATTCTATGGATACACGTCCATATTAGGACATCCTCAGTATCACCATTCAGTATCATTCCATCATACCCGGGTGGTGTCCATATTAGGACTGCCTCAGTCTCAGCAGTCAGGTATTGTACCTGTTCCACCATCCATCAGTGCTCTCTCAGGTCTATGTGTGCTGATGTATGACACTGTCCCTGTATGTGTTTGTACACTAGTGAAAAATCCAATGTCCCCTCTAGGGATCAATAACGTTTTATTCCATAATTATTAATTCATCCATTTGGCTTGGCAGTTGCCATTGTGCTGGTTAGCTGAGACAGCTGGTATACACAGGTTAAGGTTGGGCACTCTGCGGTAGACAAAATGGAAGGGTTGCGAGTTTGGGTGGCTGTGTATCTCCGCTTTGATTCGCTGGGGGTGTGTGTCCGGGGCAAGCTGCTGACAGGTTGCCTCAGTGATGAGAAAGAGGGCGTGGTTCTCGGGGTCATGAACATTGAACTTGTAGGCGCAGAGCGAGCATACTTCTTCGGTGGTGGAGTACGGGTGGACTAGGAGGGTTTTGGCTGTGCAGCCGCTGTTGACTTCTTGTAAGGCGACTCGCAGGTAGTTCTGAAGGAGAAAAGATACAAGGAATGTAATACAGGTAATATTCATACAAAAATAAATTTATGCAAACACGCAAAACAGATATAATATATACACATGCAAAAACACATGGGAGAAAATGACACAAAGAGAGACAGAGAACACGGATATCAGTTATATGCAGGTGCTCATGCCGGATCAGAACTGAGACACAAATACACAGGAATGTTCTTGTTTTTTGAAGACACACAGGGAGAAAGATGAAGGAGCGCTGACACGGCTCTATAGCCTCTATTCTTTGTATGGCGTTTACAGGAAGACACAGCCATTTCAGAGCTAACAGAGGAAACCAAGACAACGCGTCATTAGTACACAATCACATGCATTAGATTAGTCCTATCTCATCTACCTTTCAGCTTCCTTCTCAATACCACTCCCTTCTTGACCGTCTCTAACCCGGAAATCAAACACATTTTTTTCTTCCAAAAGTGTCTTCATAGTTCCAGATCATTTTTGAATACGGATCCAAATACAGAGGGCTGGTCTCGGCATGTCACCGCCGGCGCATCTCATGCAGATTGGTGTTGAGTTGAAGTTGCCCCTTGAAGCTAATCTTGGGTCAGTTTTGCATTTCCCCCCACTAATGGTTAAGGTTAGGATTGGGGGAAAGAACGCTGATCCTAGATCTGTACTTAGGGGAAACTTCACACTGGAGCCATGCAGATTGTCTCCCCCGTCTCGGGGAAGGCATTTTAGGGGGGCGTTCTTTCAAACTCACTGCCTGGGGGTCAGATGGGGTTCAGGGCGATACCTGGAAGTCGTCCACGGAGGGTGCCGTGCGCTGGGCGGTGCGTCGGCGGTGCCACTGGTGCAGGGTGTCTCTGGCCTCGGAGCTGAGGACCCTGGCTGCCTGTTCCTCCTGGAAGTTCTTGATGAGAGCCATGGCCCCGTACGCACTGGTCAGGTAGTAGCCACCTGTGGGGAGGGAGGGTTGGGGAGAAGGAGGAGGAGACCCAGGAAGAGAAATATAATACATGTCAATATGGGCATGCTGTGGGTTTGACTGTGGACGTGTTAATGTCTCAACGAGACCATACAAGCTAGAAAATGACGTATACGGTTTGCATGTTGGTGAAGAATACATTCTGGTGTATACGTGAGAATATCGCAAACTGTACACTGTGGTATTGAATCCAGTTTCATGACGTGATGGAAGACCTACCCTCTCCATGTAGCAGTGTGGGATCCAGCAGCTCCATCATGTAGAGGATCTCAGTGTCCAGCTGAGGCATGTCACACTGGGCCAGGACATAGGTCAGCATCGGTAGGAAGTCATCTGCTCCATACATCCTCCCTGAGAGAGAGAGATTATTATTATTTTTATGTTAATACTGTAAATCTCCAAAGCAATATGTACATTGTTACGTCACGCCAATAGAGCAAATTGAATGGAAGGGAATTGAAAGGGAAGAGAGAGAGAGAGAGAGAGAGAGAGAGAGAGAGAGAGAGAGAGAGAGAGAGAGAGAGAGAGAGAGAGAGAGAGAGAGAGAGAAGAGAGCGAGAGAGAGCGAGAGAGAGAGAGAGAGAGAGAGAGAGTAGAGAGAGAAGAGAGATGGAGAGAGAAGAGAGCGAGAGTGAGAGAGAGAGAGAGAGAGAGGGGAGAGAGTAGAGAGAGTAGAGAGAGAGAGAGAGAGAGAGAGAGAGAGAGAGAGAGAGAGAGAGAGAGAGAGAGAGAGAGAGAGAGAGAGAGAGAGAGAGAGAGAGAGAGAGAGAGAGAGAGAGAGAGAGAGAGAGAGAGAGAGAAGAGAGCGAGAGTGAGAGAGAGGGGAGAGAGAGTAGAGAGAGAAGAGAGATGGAGAGAGAGGAGAGAGTGAAGAGAGAGCGACAGAGGAGAGAGAAAGAAGAGAGCGAGAGAGAGAGAGAGAGAGAGAGAGAGAGAGAGAGAGAGAGAGAGAGAGATGGAGAGAGAGGAGAGAGTGAAGAGAGAGCGACAGAGGAGAGAGAAAGAAGAGAGAGCGAGAGAGAGAGAGAGAGAGAGAGAGAGAGAGAGAGAGAGAGAGAGAGAGGAGAGAGAGTAGAGAGAGAAGAGAGATGGAGAGAGAGGAGAGAGTGAAGAGAGAGCGACAGAGGAGAGAGAAAGAAGAGAGAGCGAGAGAGAGAGAGAGAGAGAGAGAGAGAGAGAGAGAGAGAGAGAGAGAGAGAGAGAGAGAGAGAGAGAGAGAGAGAGAGAGAGAGAGAGAGAGAGAGGCATGTCACAATGGGCCAGGACGTAGGCCAGCATGGGCAGGAAGTCATCCTCCCTGTACAAAGGGGAAAGGCAAGGTGAGGTATAGGAAAGTTATGGTTAGATGAAAACACACACATGAACACACAAACACACATACTCAAAAACATGCAGATAAAACAAGGTTGGGGGTCAATAGAATTTCAAAAAAAAGTTTTATCAAACAAAATAATTATGACAAAGTGCTTTTTAGTTTCCTTCCTGAATTTACTGACTCCCAATCGTGTGTAATACACAACCAGATACACTATAGACAAATATGTGGAACTCATCCACACTCTCTGCACAGTCGTGGCCAAAAGAATTGAGAATGACACAAATATGAATTTTCACAAAGTCTGCTGCCTCAGTTTGTATGATGGCAATTTGCATATACTCCAGAATGTTATGAAGAGTGATCATATAAATTGCAATTAATTGCAAAGTCCCTCTTTGCCATGCAAATTACCTGAAAAAAAGGGCTTCACAGGCAAGGATATTGCTTCCAGTAAGATTGCACCTAAATCAACCATTTATCGGATCATCAAGAACTTCAAGGAGAGCGGTTCAATTGCTGTGATGAAGGTTTCAGGGGGCCCAAGAAAGTCCAGCAAGCGCCAGGACCGTATCCTAAAGTTGTTTCAGCTGCGGGATCGGGGCACCACCAGTACAGAGCTTGCTCAGGAATGGCAGCAGGCAGATGTGAGTGCATCTGCATGCACAGTGAGGCGAAGACGTTTGGAGGATGGCCTGGTATGAAGAACGACAGCAAAGAAGACTGATATTCTGCAAAAGGTGCAGGGATTGGACTGTAGAGGACTGGGGTAAAGTCATTTTCTCTGATGAATCCCCTTTCTGATTGTTTGGGGCATCTGGAAAAAAGCTTGTCCGGAGAAGACAAGGTGAGCGCTACCATCAGTCCTGTGTCATGCCAACAGTAAAGCATCCTGAGACCATTCATGTGTGGGGTTGCTTCTCAGCCAAGGGAGTGGGCTCACTTACAATTTTGCCCAAGAACACCGCCATGAATAAATAATGGTACCAACACATCCTCCGAGAGCAACTTCTCCCAACCATCCAGAAACAGTTTGGTGATTAACAATGCCTTTTCCAGCATGATGGAGCACCTTGCCATGAGGCAAAAGTGATAGCTAAGTGGCTCGGGGAACAAAACATCGATATTTTTGGTCCATGGCCAGGAAACTCCCCAGACCTTAATCCCATTGAGAACTTGTGGTCAATCCTCAAGAGGCGGGTGGACAAACAATAACCCACAAATTCTGACAAACTCCAAGCATTGATTATGCAAGAATGGGCTGCCATCAGTCAGGATGTGGCCCAGAAGTTAATTGACAGCATACCAGGGCAGATTGCAGAGGTCTTGAAAAAGAAGGGTCAACACGGCAAATATTGACTCTTTGCATCAACTTCATGTAATTGTCAATAAAAGCCTTTGACACTTATGAAATGCTTGTAATTATACTTCAGTATTCCATAGTAACATCTGACAAAAATATCTAAAGACACTGAAGCAGCAGACTTTGTGAAAATTAATATTTGTGTCATTCTCAAATGACCATGACTGTACATGTACCCTCCCTCCCAAAACACATCCTCCCCCCAATCCCACCTACCTGAGTTATCCTGCATGATGGTGTAGATGAGTTTACACACTCGGAGCAGCAGCGACACCTTCTTATCCGGGGAGTACATCTTCCTCATGTTGTGGAACTTGTGGCGGATCTTCTCGATGGCCATGGGGTCAGGGGGCACGGCCCCGTCCACACCCAGGTCCTGAGGCCTCCGGGTCTTAGCCAGGGCCAGGTTCTCCCTCAGCTGCTGCCAGCCTCCACTGCTCACCTAGGAGGAGAGGAAGGAGAAGGTTATGATCGTAGAAATTGAGTTATTAGAAGTGACAAAGCCCCAGTGCTTAAATGGGAGAGTAGAGAGAGGAAGGTCAAGGTTGTGATTATAGATATAGAATTACTAGACAAACAAGGTTATGAATCATCTTCATGGTCATGATCGCCATCTATTCATTATATTTCTATGATCATTGTTCCTTCTATTTATTATATTTCTATCATAGAAATGTAATTACTAGAAGGGGAGAAAACCACTCAGACCTGTGGTTATGGTGACATCAACTTCAGGATTCTCCTTAGTGTAAACACTGCATATAAAATATATCCTGTTTAAAAGACATGAGCTCCTTGACTAACGTTCTACTAACTTTCCGAATCAACTATGATTCTATCAGGTGCTGCAATGGAAGACAAAGCTCACCTGGAAGTCGTGCAGGGCCACTTCCACTACGCCCTTCAGCGGCTTCAACACACATTTGTGCATGGCCTTCTCCAGGACAGAGTCTAGAGATAAAACACACAGACACGTTGGGGGTTAGTGACTGCTTCCCCAAACTGGCTTGTAACCTAAACTGGATCAAGACACACTGCTGTGTGCAGAGCTTTCTTCATCTTTTTGAAGTTCGATCAATGTTTCACACAATTAGGAGGATGTGGTAAAACTCTCCGTTAACGTAAGAGCTTTACGTTTAAAACTTTTTAGAGGGATAAATCTCACGCAACTGAAAATACTTTTCCGCAATGAAACGGTAAACGCTGTAAAACGTCAGTAAAATAAATACCATCCACAACCATTAAAAAACACCAACTGACACAGATGCAGTTTGACCATGCAATGGCATTGTACTGTACAATGGTGCGTGTCCGCTGTGAAGAGCTACTTCCACTGCCTCGCCCTAAAACATAACCATAGCTGAACCTGCACACTAACGGACATCACCCCAGGATCCTCAGGAGAATAATACATGCTTGAACACAAACTACACAGTTGGATAAAAGAATAGCCTACATCCATCACGTAGCCTATTCTATTATTTTTCATCTGATCACAAACTGTATACAATCAGAGTCAAGTGGCCTAGAGAGAGAGAGAGAGAGAGAGAGAGAGAGAGAGAGAGAGAGAGAGAGAGAGAGAGAGAGAGAGAGAGAGAGAGAGAGAAGAGACTAGAGAGCGAGAGAGAGAGAGAGAGAGAGAGAGAGAGAGAGAGACAAGAGAGAGCGAGAGAGAGAGAGAGAGAGAGAGAGAGAGAGAGAGAGAGAGAGAGAGAGAGAGAGAGAGAGAGAGAGAGAGAGACAAGAGAGAGAGAGAGAGAGAGAGAGAGAGAGAGAGAGAGAGAGAGAGAGAGAGAGAGAGAGAGAGAGAGAGAGAGAGAGAGAGAGAGAGAGAGAGAGAGAGAGAGAGAGAGAGAGAGAGAGAGAGAGAGAGAGAGAGAGAGAGAGAGAGAGAGAGAGAGAGAGAGAGAGAGAGAGAGAGAGAGAGAGAAGAGAGAGAGAGAGAGAGAGAGAGAGAGAGAGACAAGAGAGAGAGAGAGAGAGAGAGAGAGAGAGAGAGAGAGAGAGAGAGAGAGAGAGAGAGAGAGAGAGAGAGAGAGTGTGCAGGTTTGCAGGTGATTAACAATTCCACTTGTTGGAAATCCTAACTCTGGCTGGATTCCAATAGGAATTACACATCACTTTGCAAGCCATCATAATGTGACTTGCAGGCCTGGTGTGGCCTGTAAACCAGGAGATTCTTAACACCACTGTGTTAGGGTATAACGAGGCCCTCAATGAAAGGCCAAAGATTTTTATAACAAACCCAAGATAGACCAGAGCCTGTCGTTTCCAATAGGAGCAAATCCATCATAGTGTGCAGAACAAGCAAGGAGGTGGGCAGAGCCAAGCATGAGCTAGTGAGATCCTATTGGCGCGTTCTAGCATTTATTTGCATATTTCCGTTAAGGAACGCCTACTCCGTGAAGTGCGTGTGTGCAATAACTCAAATTCACCCTTGCACTCCTTCTAAACAACAACTTATTTTACAACTTTAGCAAAAGGTAAAGTCTACAAAACGCAGTCCACTCTGTTTGTTACAGATTCTAGTTTTGGAAACAGAAAACTGTATGGAGATGAAATGTTTCATCGATGACAAAATAAGCAGAATGTCGGCCAAAATCCATCTGGCGTCATCTTCTCCCACTGCCGACCACTCGGCTTCCTCTGATCACCATATTTTGTAGTGAGTGGAAACGCCAAGCGGATGCTTCACATTTATACCTCAGGTGAAATATCTGACTCATTGTTCTATTTGTGGAAAGGCCTTATGACCTACACTACCGTTCAAAGGTTTGGGTCACTTAGAAATGTCATTGTTTTTGAGAAAAAAAAGCACATTTTTTGTCAATTAAAATAACATCAAATTGATCGGAAATACAGTGTAGACATTGTTAATGTTGTAAATGACTATTGTAGCTGGAAACGACAGATATTTTATGGATTATCTACATAGGCGTACAGAGACCCATTGTCAGAAACCATCACTCCTGTGTTCCAATGGCACGTTGTGTTAGCTAATCCAAGTTTACAATTTTAAAAGGCTAATTGATCATTAGAAAACCCTATTGCCATTATGTTAGCACCGCTGAAAACTGTTGTCCTGATTAAAGAAGCAATAAAACTGGCTTTCTTTAGACTAGTTGAGTATCTGGAGCATCAGCATTTGTGGTTCGATTACAGGCTCAGAATGGCCAGAAACAAAGAACTTTCTTCTGAAACTTGTCAGTCTAGAAATTGCCAAGAAACTGAAGATCTGGTACAATGCTGTGTACTATTCTCTTCACAGAACAGCACAAACTGGCTATAGAGTTAGGGTTAGGTTTAGTTTTAGGGTTAAGGGGTGGGGGTAGGGTTAGGTTTAGTTTTAGGGTTAAGGGGTGGGGTTAGGGTTAGGTTTAGTTTTAGGGTTAAGGGGTGGGGGTAGGGTTAGGTTTAGTTTTAGGTTTAAGGGGTGGGGTTAGGGTTAGGTTTAGTTTTAGTTTTAGGGTTAAGGGGTAGGGGTTAGGGTTAGGTTTAGTTTTAGGGTTAAGGGGTGGGGGTAGGGTTAGGTTTAGTTTTAGGGTTAAGGGGTGGGGTAGGGTTAGGTTTAGTTTTAGGGTTAAGGGGTGGGGGTAGGGTTAGGTTTAGTTTTAGGGTTAAGGGTGGGGGTAGGGTTAGGTTTAGTTTTAGGGTTAAGGGGTGGGGGTAGGGTTAGGTTTAGTTTTAGGGTTAAGGGGTGGGGGTAGGGTTAGGTTTAGTTTTAGGGTTAAGGGGTGGGGGTAGGGTTAGGTTTAGTTTTAGGGTTAAGGGGTGGGGGTAGGGTTAGGTTTAGTTTTAGGGTTAAGGGGTGGGGGTAGGGTTAGGTTTAGTTTTAGGGTTAAGGGGTGGGGGTAGGGTTAGGTGGTCCTTCTGTTTAGTTTTAGGGTTAAGGGGTGGGGGTGGGGTTAGGTTTAGTTTTAGGGTTACCACCCATTAGAATGTATGCACAGGACTGTAGTTTTGGGTTAAAAGGGGTGCTAAATGGCATATATTATTATTATTATATTTTAGGGTTAAGGGGTGGGGGTAGGGTTAGGTTTAGTTTTAGGGTTAAGGGGTGGGGGTAGGTTTAGGTTTAGTTTTAGGGTTAAGGGGTGGGGGTAGGGTTAAAATAAGATTTTGAAAGGGGATACATTTTTTGGTCCCCACTTGGATAGTAAAACCAACCTGTGTGTTGTATGTGTGTGTGTGTGTGTGTGTGTGTGTGTGTGTGTGTGTGTGTGTGTGTGTGTGTGTGTGTGTGTGTGTGTGTGTGTGTGTGTGTGTGTGTGTGTGTGTGTGTGTGTGTGTGTGTGTGTGTGTGTGTGTGTGTGTGTGTGTCGGTGGGCATCTGTGTGTGTTGACAGTCTTTCTCTGGTTCCCTTTATAAACACACACTTGGTTACTCTACCCCCATGCTCACTCTTTACCTCAATTACTAGTAAATTGATCCAGTTTGGGCTTTTAAATGACATTACGATGACCTACACCCATTTCTCCCTAATGCCTCTTATACATACAGTATACAGTCTACACTGACATCGTATGTCAACAGTGAGGAGAGCACAGTCCAAGCTTCACTTCTCTATTCCTGAAAGCCTACAGGCTTTTACCATTACGTCAGTCTGTCTGTCTATACAGGAATCACCTTTGTGTTACTAGTCGAGACTAAACCTCGTAAACATTGTATCTGGTGGCAAACGGGGAACATCCTAGCCTATGTTACTGTCCTTTGGGTCGCAGAATGCTACTGTGCCTGGTTTAGTAAATGCATTCAAAGGCCTATCGAGAGCATTGGTAGTCTTTTATTGTTGTGTTTATTACCTTGCATACTTCTAGGAAGATAATAATGTCTCTGTAAGACGTTGGTTTATATTATACAGTCGTCTGCCCCATGACCTAAGTTTTTTGTTTCTAGACCCCTAAACTGAGAGAGAGAAAGAGAGAGAGAGAGGTCAGCTACCACTCCAACAACCACTTCTTCTCTGAACAATGCTTGGCTGTTGTTGTTTACAAAGAACAAGGGACAAGAGCCGAGTGTAAAATTAAGGCTACATATTCATGCAAATACATATTCAGCCCAAACTCAATGAAAACCCTCTTTGACAACATTGGCTAAGTCAGCCTCCATCACAATTTCATTGTCAAACATTTGCACTTGCTTGCTTCAGCTCAGTGTCGTCAAAATGAGGACTACGTATTGTAGTCTCCTTCTCTAACTAGGCCTATTTTCTGTCACTAGTAAATTCATCCCATATTTGGTCCCACATTAAAATAATCCCTGACATTTATGGTTTTAGGTTGGGAGATAATTGGCATTTTTGCCATTCCAATTGAACCACAAACGTAGCTTGGCAGTTGGCACCACTGTGTGAATATGTGCCAAGCTCGAGAGGCCAGGAATAACTGACTGTAGGGAAGGGAGGGTACACTGGCATCTCACTGGCATCTCCGTAACCCAACACTGGTTTCTATAACCAGTCTGTCTTAACATGGACTAATAGGGAGTTCTTCAAATAGCTGGGCTAATTTGTACAGGCTAAGTGACAGTTTATCACGACAAATATGGATTAGGTCACTGTGAAACTAGTTTTTAGATGTTACTTCCCTATTAGAGCTGAAGTGGTTGGAGAGAGAGCCAACATGAGCAAATCAGTCATACAGACGTTCAGGTGAAGTACGTATGTACTGTATCTACCCACACACCAGCTTCCTTGTAGCCTGAGTTACACACACACACACACACACACACACACACACACACACACACACACACACACACACACACACACACACACACACACACACACACACACACACACACACACACACACACACACACACACACACACACACACACACACACACCTATCTGATCCTCGGGTATGAGGGATTCGATGGGCGGGTCCAGTTCGGAGCTCTGCGTCAGGTAGGCCTTCATCTGGGTCATGAACTGTCTGAGGGTCTGCAGGAGGTCTAAGCCTGATGTATGACACCCCTTATTCTCCTGTACAAAATTGATATAATCCTGAACCAGGCATCCGAAGTAGGAACTTTTGTCCCTGGAGAGCTCCGCTATCCTCCTCACAGCTCGCCTTTCTGGGGTCATGAACGTGCTGAAGACTCCAGAAACTTTCCGGAAGCTCAGCGCAACTTTGACCCCGACTCCGACCCCTCTCCGGCGGGCTTTGAAGGGAGGACGGAGGCCCTGGTCCAGGTCGTTCTCCAGGCTGACGCCGTAGTCTTCCTCTTCTTCGTCACAGAGGTCTTCGTCGTCGCTGCTGTCCTCGTTGTTGCCAAGGTGATGCCGTAATCTGAGAGGGGGGCTGGCGGGGAGGGAGAGGGGAGGGTGGGAGTAGTCCAGAGAATCTGAGGAAGAGGTAGAGATGGACATGTCGCTCAGCCTCCCCTCTTGTCCCTCTCGCCTGGGGGTCTTACCCGGAGGGCTGGGAGGGCTACCAGCACCATTTCCCACTATGGAGGGAACGGGTATGGCCGGTGCCTGGCACGGGGGAAGCTTGGCACGGGACAGAGCCTTGGCGATAGTCTCGTCATCAAGAGCGATGTGGCACCGGTGGGCGTCGATGTCAGGTTTTTTGGGGCGTGGGGGAGGAGGGTGTTGAGGGTGTTGGTGGGGCACAGGGATGGCGGCGCTGCTCGTCGTCTTTTTGGAATGGCTGGTGTGCCTGGCACCCATGGGAGGGCGAGGGGTGGGGCGAAGGTTCTGATTGGATGAGGGTTGCAGTGGTTGCCTGGCGACAACAATGGCTGTGGGCGTTTTGGGCATGCTGCTCTTGGGCTTTTGGGGAAGAGGGGTGGGGGAGGAGGAGCTTGGCGGCGCTGGGAGAGAGAACGGGGGGTGGGAATAGGAGGGAACGGGGGCGGGGGCCGAGGGGGGCGTGACTTCCTTTTCACGTTGGGGTCCGTGACAGGGGCCGAAGACGTCCCACCGGTAGTTCCCGGGCTGGGGGTGGAGTGTGTGGCGTACGGGGAAGGAGAGGTGGAAGAGGATTGAGGGTCTTCCTCAAGCCGCCGGTGAGTCTGGAGGAAGAGGGGGTTGACGAAGCAAAGAGCCCCGTTGGACTGGCTTCTCTCCAGGCGAGAGGAGGAGGAGGAGGAAGGGGGACGAGTCGCACTCTGTTTCTCTTGTGTCCTCTCTGCACCCTGGATGTCACCGTCTCTGTCAGGGCGCTGTGGTGGAGGGCGAGAGGGAGTGGTTGTCCTTCGCAGGCTGCCTAGAGCAGAGTGCCAGAATCCTAACAGGAGAGAAGAGATTGGGAATCATTAACAGAGTCCACACATTGTATACATTGAAAAACCTCCAAGAGCTGCCTAACCACAACCTGACCCAATAACACTCAAAGTCATGGTAATCATTCAAACACACAGACAGACACGTTCCTACCTTTATACACAGACTCATACCCTCATGAACAGACACATACATACATACCCTCATGAACAGACACATACATACATACATACATACATACATACATACATACATACATACATACATACATACATACATACATACATACATACATACATACATACATACATACATACATACATACATACATACATACATACATACATACATACATACATACATACACGCCCTCATAAACAGACACATACCTTCATACACAGACATACATACCCTCATACACAGACACATACATACCCTCATACACAGACACATACATACCCTCATACACAGACACATACATACCCTCATACACAGACATACATACCCTCATACACAGACATACATATCCTCATACACAGACATACATACCTCATACACAGACATACATACCCTCATACACAGACACATACATACCCTCATACACAGACACATACATACCCTCATACACAGACATACATACCCTCATACACAGACATACATATCCTCATACACAGACATACATACCTCATACACAGACAGATACATACCTTCATACACAGACATACATACCCTCATACACAGACATACATATCCTCATACACAGACATACATACCTCATACACAGACAGATACATACCTTCATACACAGACACATACATACCCTCATACACAAACATACATACCCTCATACAAGACACATACATACCCTCATACACAGACACATACATACCCTCATACACAGACATACATACCCTCATACACAGACATACATATCCTCATACACAGACATACATACCTCATACACAGACAGATACATACCTTCATACACAGACACATACATACCCTCATACACAGACATACATACCCTCATACACAGACACATACATACCCTCATACACAGACACATACATACCCTCATACACAGACATACATACCCTCATACACAGTGTCATGTTTTGTCATACATTGTCATGTCTTGTCCCTGTGCTTTCTCTTCTATTCGTTTCCCCCTGCTGGTCTTATTAGGTTTCTTTCCCTCTCTCTCTATCCCTCTCTCTCTATCCCTCTCTCTCTCTATCGTTTCGTTCCTGCTCCCAGCTGTTCCTCATTCTCCTAACTACCTCGTTTACTCTTTCACACCTGTCCCCTATTTTGCCCTCTGATTAAGTCCCTATTTCTCTCTCTGTTTCTGCTTCTGTCCTTGTCGGATCCTTGTTTGATGTTTGCTGTTCGCCTGTGTACTTGTTCCGTCCTGTCGTGTTTTTGCCTTCATCAGATGCTGCGTGTGAGCAGGTGTCTCTGTCAGCTACGGCCTGCGCCTACCCGAAGCGACCTGCAGTCTGTGGCCGCTTCTCCTGTTATTCCCCTCTACAGACTAGAGGATTTCTGTTATTCCCCGTTTGGACATTTCCTGTTAAGGATTCAGGATTTGTCGTTTTCTGTTTGGACTTGAATAAACTCTGTTTCTGTTAAGTCGCTTTTGGGTCCTCACTCACCTGCATAACACACAGACATACATACCCTAATAAACAGACACATACATACCTTCATACACAGACATACATACCTTCATACACAGACATACATACCTTCATACACAGACATACATACCTACATACACAGACATACATAAACAGACACATACATACCCTCATACACAGACATACATACCCTCATACACAGACACATACATACCCTCATACACAGACACATACATACCCTCATACACAGACATACATACCTTCATACACAGACATACATACCCTCATAAACAGACACATACATACCTTCATACACAGACATATGTTTGCTGTTCGCCTGTGTACTACCCTCATAAACAGACACATACATACCTTCATACACAGACATACATACCTTCATACACAGACATACATACCCTCATAAACAGACACATACATACCTTCATACACAGACACATACATACCTTCATACACAGACACATACATACCTTCATACACAGACACATACATACCCTAATAAACAGACACATACATACCTTCATACACAGACACATACATACCCTCATACACAGACATACATACCTTCATACACAGACATACATACCCTCATAAACAGACACATACATACCTTCATAAACAGACACATACATACCCTCATAAACAGACATACATACCTTCATACACAGACATACATACCCTCATAAACAGACACATACATACCCTCATAAACAGACATACATACCTTCATACACAGACATACATACCCTCATAAACAGACACATACATACCTTCATACACAGACACTTATCTACCGTCATACACAGAAACCTACAAACCGTCTAGCTCTAACCTTGACCCAAACACACAAAACAAACTGCATAAACACCCACAGGAACTACCATCAACACCCCTTTCCCACTTACTTTATCCTCCTGTTCACTGACACATCCACAATATAGTGCAAGGAGCACTGTAGTTAGGCAGTCAACCTTTTTAATATCCCTCTCTTTCTTTCTCTCTGTTCCTCTGTGATCCTACACTCATCTGAGGCAGCGGAGAACGTGGTGAGCTCAGCCCTGCATCGCCCAGCACTGATTCAAGAATGCTGTCCTGACAGACACACACCCAGAGAGACAGAGAGACGGACAGGGAGTCACACATGCAAATTCCACAGGGGTGGTGGGAGGAGTCTACACACTGGACAGGCCTACTGTAGTGTATAGGCCCTCCTCTTTCCTGATCGCCCTCCACCTCCCTTCTCTTTGCCTGAGTTTCCTGCTGCAATGCAGGACATTGATTTCCGTTACGATCGTCTCTTCTCTTTTTTCACTTGTATCCACTGAATCAGTCTATTGTTTGCTGGCACTTGGTGCACAAGTCTCTGAGCGAACTCATCCAGACAAACAATCACACACTAAGAAATACTTTACAGAATAATGGCATTCATGTAATAGAATCTACAGACTGTTATAAATGATTCCATAAGTAACTTTAGAGGACTGCGAAGCATGTTCTGTACGCATTGAATTCCACAAACACACACACCCTCTGCACAGCAACACATCTGGGACGGTAGAGAGCGACGGAGCTGTCGGGCACCGCTTCAAAGGTCTCGTCATACCTCTCTAGTCTAGGGACGGAAACAACTCGGTGGTATTGATGCAATGCCCACTTGAGAAACATGACCCCTGGAGCTAGACTGAGACAGGCAACCTCTCCCTGCTCTTTACCCCAACCAGAGTGCACTCATCCTGGGCTGGGTTTAGCAGTGACCCCACAGGTAATAGCCTGGATGGATCTCCTGCAGAGAGCTTTACTGATAGTTCAAAGGACATTTCTTCCTCCACTACTTTCTGAGCCTCAGACAGACTCTGTACCCAGGACTAAATTGTGTGTCAGTAATGTATTCATAACCTTCGGTAATGGAGTATACTGCAACAAAGTGTGTCTGTAGTGAGTGAACAAACTCAATTCTGTAGGGGGAACCATGTCTGCTATTCCCTTCATGACCTCGTAGTTAGCTTCCCTTGGAAATAACATAGACACAAATATCCATTTGAAATAGAACCTGTCCATTGGAGAAGAGTTTCCCTAAATGATTGTGTCAGCATACTAAGAAAAGATCCTCATGTAGACTGATTCTCTCTCTCTCTCTCTCTCTCTCTCTCTCTCTCTCTCTCTCTCTCTCTCTCTCTCTCTCTCTCTCTCTCTCTCTCTCTCTCTCTCTCTCTCTCTCTCTCTCTCTCTCTCTCTCTCTCTCTCTCTCTCTCTCTCTCTCTCTCTCTCTCTCTCTCTCTCTCTCTCTCTCTCTCTCTCTCTCTCTCTCTCTCTCTCTCTCTCTCTCACACACACACACACACACACACACACACACACACACACACACACACACACACACACACACACACACACACACACACACACACACACACACACACACACACACACACACACACACACACACACACACACACACACACACACGAGGGGTCAGAGTAAGCCTGTGACTGATGTGTGTGCCTGTGTTCGTGCCTGTGTGTATAATTCTCCAGTCACCACACCCTCCTCCTCAGCCCTGGAGGAAACTGACTCACACACTGGAGTTTCAACAGAAGGAAACTAAGAATATCATGACAGAGTGACTAACTAAACCTGCCATGAAACCAGACCGCACCGGTCAGCATGAGTTAACTAACATATAAATCTAACAGACGGTATCGGTAGCCGCAGCACCTGTACACATAGAAACGTCACTCTGTGGAATGAGGGGCTTTTTTTGTACGTTATGCATGTATGTACTTAAGGAGACACAGCCCATTTGGATATATTGCCTTCAACAATATGATATACATTTATAAATAAATACAATTATGCTGTTTCCTTCTATATCAATTTACTATCGGATAATTGATGTGGATATCATTTTTATGTCTCTGTGTCCAGTAGTTTCACCAGCTAATGCTAATTTGCGTTAGCGCAATGACTGGAAGTCTATGGGAACAGCATGCTAGCTGTTTTTGTCGACTTCCAGTCATTGTGCTAATGCTAGTTAGCATTGGCTCGCGAAACTACCTCTAACTTCCTTCATACTGGACGCAGATACATATAAATGGTATCCACAAGTTCATCTAACTCTGGGGAAGTAGATAAAGGGCCTCATTGCCAGAATCCCAAACTATCCCTTTAAGCAGAGAAGAAAATAGAGTTGATCACATTCTACCCATCTATTACTGTAGTACCTGCTCCTAGTTGGGCCACCTCCTCCAGGTCTTTCTGAGTCTTGGAGGCTGCAATGGCTTCTGGGAGATTCAGGGTGAAAGGAAGGACGTCCCTGAAAAGAGAAGAGAGAGAATGATCCAACTATGTCTATAATGTCCAACAGATATTCAGGAGACTCCGAGAGTGGACTTTCCCAGTCTGTATCTCCTCCTGCTAGCTGGACCTGTGTTCTGTCCTCAGGGTGGGTGATGTCACAGGGTGGTAGAAGGGGTTTGTCAAAGCAAACACAACAGCCTGAACACCAGAGCGACCGGAGCAGAGAGATGAGGAAGAGAGTGACATCACTGTGCTGTTACTGTCAACTCAATGCCAACTAACAGAGCCTTGAGGCCTCAGCTGGTGAATCTCTTCACTAGCAATCACACTATGCTGACTAAAACATTCCTTTTACTGTCAAATTGAATATGCAAGTTATTGAGGATATTTTCCAGACTAGGTCTCTGGTTATTAATGAACTTTAACTCGAGCCTGGAGTTTTTTCCTCGTCACGTCAAGTGAATAAGAAAAAAAAATTCCCACCGCTAATTATAGTAAAGTATATCATTATATTCTGTGGTTTTTTATGTTTAGGTTTTATTTCACAGATTGAAACTGTGTTGTGCTGTGTTGGGCATTACTGGATATTACTGGGCATTACTGGATATTACTGGATATTACTGGGTATTACTGGACATTACTGGATATTACTGGGCATTACTAGATATTACTGGGTATTACTGGGCATTACTGGATTTTAATGGATATTACTGGGCATTACTGGATATTACTGGTTATTACTGGGTATTACTAGATATTACTGGGTATTACTGGGCATTACTGGATTTTAATGGATATTACTGGGCATTACTGGATATTACTGGTTATTACTGGGCATTACTGGATATTACTGGTTATTACTGGGTATTACTGGATATTACTGGATATTACTGGACATTACTGGCACACTTTCCTTTAATCTACTTCCCTGACCACAAGGGTTTTACGTCATTCCACTTGTGGGGTATTGTTGTATGTTTACTGTAAGTTGGTATTTTGTCATTACTGACGTTACAGTTGTTCAATGTTTTGGTTTCTATTTCTCAGTTGAAACAAAGTTCTGACTTGTCTTTCACTCTGAGCTGTCTGTCTGCCCAGCTGGCATGAAGCTGGTCTAAAACCAGAAGTGAGAAGTGGGCAGTTGAGACAAGCTATGTCCTGAGTGCTCACCTCTTACTTAACACATGGTATCCGATAGTAAATCTACAGGTTATGATCTTATGAACAATTTTTTTACTTCGCAATGCTGCAACCCATATTGCAGCTCCAGTGAAATACATATTTAATTGGTCACTGGAAAAAGGGATGTTTGCAAATGTATGGAAGCATGTGAAAATGTCCTATTCCGAAAGACAGCAAAGAACCCATTACTCCTGCCAATTGTCAACCAGTTAGTCTACTCCCTTCACTCTGTAAGATATTGGAGGGTATTGTGAGTAGACAAATATGGGAGTACATGGAAAATAATGATCAGCATGCTTATCACAAAAACCATTCCACTACCACTGCATTGGTTGACATGACTGACCAGCGGCTCAATGCTATGGATAATGGTAGATTTGTGGGTGTGCTATTTTTAGATTTTAGTGCAGCATTTGATTTAGTGTATCATAAAATAATTTTGATGAAATGAATGCATTATGGTTTTAAGGAGGCAGCATTGAATTGGGTACAGTCATATCGAACTGACAGGAAACAGTCCACCTCTATCAATGGTTCATTTTCTTCCCCTCATGCATTAAACTGTGGAATACCGCAGGGCAGCTGCCTTGGGCCACTTCTTTATTTAAAATGTACCAATGACCTTCCTTATGCCTTATCTGAAACTCAAGCTATTATATTTGCAGATTATACTACAATTTACACAGCAAGACAATCGGTTCAACAGGTGCAGCAAGCTTTACAAGGAGATTTGGAGAATATCAATGAGTGGGTTTGCCGGAACAAACTTGTTTTAAACACCAAGAAAACCAAAGTTATGTTGGTCTGTTCCACGAGGAAAAGGGAGTACAAATTGAGGAACTGGCAGAAACCAAACTACTAGTAGTGCAGCTAGACAACTGCTTATCGTGGTCGTCTCAAATAACTCACCTATGTAAAGAATATTTTAAAACAACATGCATGATCAGAAGGATAGATAAATATTTACCGGGAAAGATTCTTAAGCAAATAACACAAGCATTAACTGAGAGTCAGGTGAACTACTGTTCTGTGGTCTGGGGAAATGCATCAGCAAGTGAAATTAGGAGGCTGCAGATTGCACAGAACAAAGCAGCAAGGATAGTTTTAAGGTGGAGATATGGTTATTCTGTTGTAGTCACGCACAATGCTCTTGGTTGGTCATCAATCAACAAGATAATTGAAAAGAACATGCTTATTTTATTTCACAATATACACCATTTAAAACGGACAAACTCTATTCATAACGGTTTTCAGTTGGTAAGAGACAGACATTCAGTAAATACTAGGAATAGATTGTCCACCATCTATGTGTTTTCCAGACAGAAAAGAGAAATAGGCAAAATAACATTTCGATTTAGAGCAATAAAGAAATGGAATCATTTAACAGAGCAAACCAGAGAAACCTTTCTATATATAAATGTTAACAATACTTTAAAACCATTTAAATATAATACTTAGGAAAGTTGTGCTGGACTATGGTAGATGAAGAATCAATGTATATTTTTAGACTGAGTCGGGTCAATATGTTATTGTATTGTCTGTTTTAAACAGTGTATTAATTGTGTGTGAAAATGTGTTCGTATTATAAATTGTATTTGAATGTTTAAGGACTCTTGGAAGATTATTCCAAATGAGGACACAATATTATTTCCATCCATCCATTTCCCATGCAGTTGCTGTAGCTCTCACTGCAGTGGAATGACAACAGAGGGAGGAATGACAGAGGGACGGAGGGAGTGGGGATAGGGTGGCGGAGAGAGAGGGGGACGGAGGGAGGAGAGAGAGAGAGAAAAAGAAAGAGAGAAAGGGAGAGAGAGAGAGAGAGAGAGAGAGAGAGAGAGAGAGAGAGAGAGAGAGAGAACTTTGAGAACATGACTGTACCTGCTGATACAGTAGAAGGCCACCAGGCGAAACAGGTCTGCAAAACTGATCCCAGATCCTTCCAGAGAAAAGGCTGCAACCAGAGGAAGAACACAGAGAATACATCAAAACTGATCCCAGATCCTTCAAGAGAAAAGGCTACAACCAGAAGAAGAACACAGAGAATACATCAAAACTGTTCAGACTTTATTACGAGGTACAGCCAAATCTAGTCTTGGTTAGCTTCCATCTTGAAATTTATGAGGAATTTCTCCCAATAGTTCTGTTAGGTTAATGTCCATTCTATTATACTACTTCTCCATAATGTCATCATTCATCCAGTATGTCATCATTCACCTGGTATGTCATCATTCACCTGGTATGTCATCATTCACCTGGTATGTCATCATTCATCCAGTATGTCATCATTTACCTGGTATGTAATCATTCATCTAGTATGTCATCGTTCACCTGGTATGTCATCATTCATCTGGTATGTCATCATTCATCTGGTATGTCATCATTCATCCAGTATGTCATCATTCACCTGGTATGTCATCATTCACCTGGTATGTCATCTTTCATCTGGTATGTCATCATTCATCTGGTATGTCATCATTCATCCAGTATGTCATCATTCACCTGGTATGTCATCATTCATCTAGTATGTCATCGTTCACCTGGTATGTCATCATTCATCTGGTATGTCATCATTCACCTGGTATGTCATCATTCACCTGGTATGTAATCATTCATCTAGTATGTCATCGTTCACCTGGTATGTCATCATTCATCTGGTATGTCATCATCCATCCAATATGTCATCATTCATCCAGTATGTCATCATTCACCTGGTATGTCATCATTCACCTGGTATGCCATCTTTCATCTGGTATGTCATCATTCATCTGGTATGTCATCATTCATCCAGTATGTCATCATTCACCTGGTATGTCATCATTCATCTAGTATGTCATCTTTCATCTAGTATGTCATCATTCATCTGGTATGTCATCATTCATCTAGTATGTCATCATTCATCCAGTCATCATTCATCTGGTATGTCATCATTCACCTGGTATGTCATATTTCATCTGGTATGTCATCATTCACCTGGTATGTCATCATTCACCTGGTATGTCATCATTCATCTAGTATGCCATCGTTCACCTGGTATGTCATCATTCATCTGGTATGTCATCATTCATACAGTATGTCATCATTCATATAGTATGTCATCATTCATCCAGTATGTCATCATTCATCCAGTATGTCATCATTCACCCGGTATGTCATCATTCATCTGGTATGTCATCATTCATCTGGTATGTCATCATTCATCTGGTATGTCATCATTCATTCGGTATGTCATCTGGTATGTCATCATTCATTCGGTATGTCATCATTCATTCGGTATGTCATCATTCATCTGGTATGTCATCATTCATCTGGTATGTCATCATTCCCTGGAGCTATTACTATCCCATTACTCATGAAGTTGTTTTCTTGTAACCCCAACGGTGCAGTAAAGTAACAAAACTGTACATGTCTCTGGAAAGAGAACACACCCAATAGATAATAGCCAAACGCTACATGAGATTTTCCCTGCAATAAATACAGTGTGTGTGTATGTGTGTGTCTGTGCCAAGGCATTACTGTTTTATAATCAAGATTAGCCCTTTGAGCAATGTGAGAGTCACATTTTTCAGCAGTGGTGGAAGCGTGAAACAAGTCAAAGGAATCATCTATGGAACGCAAACATAAACGAGAGAGAGTGAGTATGTGTGCGTGTCCGTGCGTGCGTGTGTTGCTCTTAAACGCAAGTAAAACGAAACCGATCACTGCCCACACCTGCTCGCCAGTCCAGCATCACTACTCTGGACGGCTCTGACTTAGAATACGTGGACAACTACAAATACCTAGGTGTCTGGTTAGACTGTAAACTCTCCTTCCAGACTCACATTAACCATCTCCAATCCAAAATTAAATCTAGAAATGGCTTCCTATATCGCAACAAAGCATCCTTCACTCATGCTGCCAAACATACCCTCGTAAAACTGACCATCCTACCGATCCTCGACTTCGGTGATGTCATCTATAAAATAGCCTCCAACACTCTACTCAGCAAACTGGATGTAGCCGATCACAGTGCCATCCGTTTTGTCACCAAAGCCCCATACACTACCCACCATTGCGACCTGTACGCTCTCGTTGGTTGGCCCTCGCTTCATACTCGTCGCCAAACCCACTGGCTACAGCCAATGTAGATGTTTCATAAAAAACCTTCTATTTCCAAACACAATAGTCATTTACAACATTAACAATGTCTACACTTTATTTCTGATCAATTTGATGTTATTTTAATTGACAAAAAAAACAAGGACATTTCTGAGTGACCCCAAACTTTTGAACAGTAGTGTAGGTGACCTATAAATACAGTCATGGTATGATTCATTGTATCGGCTGTTTGTTGTCTGAGAAATGCACAGCTGGGTGAATTGAAAACATGCTGAGTCATGCATCTGTTGCTAAACTATGTACAGTAGCTGAATGTGCTATAGGTAAACACTCATTTTGTACTATAGCCAATCAGGAGTGTTAGCTGGGCTTTGGGACGTCACTGCTGGATGAATAGAGGTTTAGTAAACAAAATAAATAGGCTGCACGCTGTTCCATTATGACACTCACTGTACTGACTCTCTGTGACAGGGAAGTCACAGACGCCGGCTCCTCCTGAGGCGTCATCGTCACTGACCCTTAGAGACAGAACTTTCCTCTGAAGAGTGGATGATTTCCTCACCAGGAATACCTGGACAGGCGAGAGAGAGAGACAGAGAGGCTCATTAAGGGTTGACCTTTCAAAGAGTCACATCAGTGACATCACTAATCCACACGTTCACACCTGTCCATCAGCTTTAATCACCTTTTCTGTTCGTATTCGAAAAATTATCATATACAAGCCCGACATTAACAAAGGTCATACTGTGACCTTATGACGCTTGAACCGTGACCCTCTCACCCCTGGAGGCTGCTGCAGCAGTATACGCGTGGCCTCCTTGTCACTGAGCGTGAGCAGTAGCCACACGGGGTGCGTATGCCTCAGTCTGTCCAGCACGCTCATCCGCCTACGCAGGGAGTCGTACCCAGAATCCCTTTCACCACTGGCGCTAGCGCAGGGCGACGACTGGAGGTAAACCCCACTCACCTCCCCCTCCAACCTGATAGAGAAAGAAAGGGAGGGAGAGACAGAGAGTGAGAATGTGTGAGTGTGAGAGAGAGAGAGAGTGAGAGAGAGTGAAAGAGAGAGAGAGTGAAAGAGAGAGAGAGTGAAAGAGAGAGAGAGTGAAAGAGAGAGAGAGTGAAAGAGAGAGAGAGAAAAGAGAGAGAGAGAGAGTGAAAGAGAGAGAGAGAGTGAAAGAGAGAGAGAGAGAAAGAGAGAGAGAGAGTGAAAGAGAGAGAGAGAGTGAAAGAGAGAGTGAAAGAGAGAGTGAAAGAGAGAGAGGAGAGGAGAGGAGGAGAGGAGAGAGGAGAGGAGAGGAGAGGAGAGGAGAGGAGAGGAGAGGAGAGGAGAGGGAAAAAATAAGGCACTGTCTCCATCTTCTGGTGAAAGAGTACATGATGCAGGGTCCCACAAAGATCCATCTAGGATGTGAATAGTGACGCAAAAAATATATAGTCTACTATCCCTTTCTTTTGCCTCACGCAAGTCTTCCCATCACAAAATGTCTGTGTGGTTACTCTATTCAACTACATTGTTGAAACAAATCACAACACCTTATATTTAAACATTGACAAAAATGTGTATTAATAGTCCTAATAAGATAAAGAAGATAAAGAAGCAAGAAGAAGAGGATGAAATGAGGAGAGGAGGATTGGACTTACCCCTGTAGAACCATAGGGTATGGGTCTTTGTCCTCTGTTGGGGAGGTCTGGACCATCTCTTGCTTCAGCTCCCCTATCTCCAACGCAAACGTGTCTATCAGCTACACACAGAGGAGGAGAGAAAGAAAGGGAGTGAACGAGTGTACATGGGAGAAGGAGAGAGGGACTAGGTCAGAGACAGAGACAGAGGAGGAGGAGAGAGTGAGAAGGTGAGAGCAAACGAAACAGATTTTGTGAGTAAGATGGATAGAGAGATAGAGAGTGATCAAGGTGGAGGTAAAGAATCAAAACAGACATTGAGAAAGGATGAAAGTAGAACGAAAAGAGAGAGGTAGAGAGAGAGAGAGCAAATGGAGCAGTGTCCCTCACAAAGAGATAGGGAGGCACAACATGAGAAAGCCAGGAGCAAGGAAAGGGTTAGTCACTTTTCCTGTGTATACCTCACTTCCCTCCCTGGGACAGGAAACACAGAGACAACCCCCCCCCACACACACACACACGCATACTACTGACAGTAAACACACACACAAACACACACACAATCTCACTATCTCCCACAGATACAATAAACACATGTTAGTTAACAAGGCTAAACGTCTCCTAATCTAATCCTTATCTAGGGAAGACATAAACTTCTGGATGATAGCTAGCTATGCTAACACAAGGTGCATCCCAAAATGACACCCTATTCCCTATGTAGTGCACAACTTTTGACCAGAGTCCAATGGACTCTTTTTCCCCACTACGTAGGGAATAGGGTGCCATTTGGGATGCAGTCAAGGAGAGGGACACAGAGGAAGGAAGTGACTCAGGCCAACAGTGTTTGATGGATAAACCTCCATCTTATATGACAAGCTATTTCCATAGTGAAGATAAATCTTCCCCCCCAATGGCGCATTGGACTACGATGACAAAAAAAACTAAATATGTTGTTGCTTGTCAAAAAATAAAGCTCCAAAAAATAAAGGGAACACTAAAATAACACATCCTAGATCTGAATGAATGAAATATTCTTATTAAAGAATTTGTTCTTTACATAGTTGAATGTGCTGACAACAAAATCACACAAAAAGTATCAATGGAAATCAAATTTATCAACCCATGGAGGTCTGGATTTGCAGTCACACTCAAAATTAAAGTGGAAAACCACACTACAGGCTGATCCAACTTTGATGTAATGTCCTTAAAACAAGTCAAAATGAGGCTCAGTAGTGTGTGTGGCCTCCACGTGCCTGTATGACCTCCCTACAACGCCTGGGCATGCTCCTGATGAGGTGGCGGATGGTCTCCTGAGGGATCTCCACCCAGACCTGGACTAAAGCATCCTCCAACTCCTGGACAGTCTGTGGTGCAACGTGGCGTTGGTGGATGGAGCGAGACATGATGTCCCAGATGTGCTCTCAATTGGATTCAGGTCTGGGGAACGGGCAGACCAGTTCATAGCATCAATGCCTTCCTCTTGCAGGAACTGCTGACACACTCCAGCCACATGAGGTCTAGCATTGTCTTACATTAGGAGGAACCCAGGGCCAACCGCACCAGCATATGGTCTCACAAGGGGTCTGAGGATCTCATCTCGGTACCTAATGGCAGTCAGGCAACCTCTGGCGAGCACATGGAGGGCTGTGCGGCCCCCCAAAGAAATGCCACCCCACACCATGACTGACCCACCGCCAAACCGGTCATGCTGGAGGATGTTGCAGGCAGCAGAACGTTCTCCACGGCTTCTCCAGACTCTGTTACATGTGCTCAGTGTGAACCTGCTTTCATCTGTGAAGAGCTCAGGGCACCAGTGGCGAATTTGCCAATCTTGGTGTTCTCTGGCAAATTCCAAACGTCCTGCACGGTGTTGGGCTGTAAGCACAACCCCCACCTGTGGACATCGGGCCCTCATACCACCCTCATGGAGTCTGTTTCTGACCATTTGTGGCCTGCTGGAGGTCATTTTGCAGGGCTCTGTCAGTGCTCCTCCTGCTACTCCTTGCACAAAGGCGGAGGTAGCGGTCCTGCTGCTGGGTTGTTGCCCTCCTACGGCCTCTTCCACGTCTCCTGATGTACTGGCCTGTCTCCTGGTAGCGCCGCCATGCTCTGGACACTACGCTGACAGACACAGCAAACCTTCTTGCCACAGCTCGCATTGATGTGCCATCCTGGATGAGCTGCACTACCTGAGCCACTTGTGTGGGTTGTAGACTCCGTCTCATGCTACCACTAGAGTGAAAGCACCGCCAGCATTCAAAAGTGACCAAAACATCAGCCGCCAGGAAGCATAGGAACTGAGAAGTGGTCTGTGGTCACCACCTGCAGAACCACTCCTTCAAGAGGACCACCATTGTTCCTGTTCCCAAGAAAGCCAAGGTAACTGAGCTAAATGACTACCGCCCCGCCCCGTTGCACTCACTTCCGTCATCATGAAGTGCTTTGAGAGACTAGTCAAGGACCATATCACCTCCACCCTACCTGACACCCTAGACCCACTCCAATTTGCTTACCGCCCAAATAGGTCCACAGACGATGCAATCTCAACCACACTGCACACTGCCCTAACCCATCTGGACAAGAGGAATACCTATGTGAGAATGCTGTTCATCGACTACAGCTCAGCATTTAACACAATAGTACCCTCCAAACTCATCATCAAGCACGAGACCCTGGGTCTCGACCCCGCCCTGTGCAACTGGGTACTGGACTTCCTGACGGGCTGCCCCCAGGTGGTGAGGGTAGGTAACAACATCTCCACCCCGCTGATCCTCAACACTGGGGCCCCACAAGGGTGCGTTCTGAGCCCTCTCCTGTACTCCCTGTTCACCCACGACTGCGTGGCCACGCACGCCTCCAACTCAATCATCAAGTTTGCGGACGACACGACAGTGGGAGGCGTCTGGTCAGCGGGGTGGTGGCACCGGGATCCTCATCTCTCCCAAGTGGTCATTCTCTCTTTCTCCCCTTACCCATCTGTCTATCGCCTCCTTTGAATTCCATGCTGTCACAGTTACTAGCCCTTTCAAGCTTAACATCCTTATCATTTATCGCCCTCCAGGTTCCCTCGGAGAGTTCATCAATGAGCTTGATGCCTTGATAAGCTCCTTTCCTGAGGACGGCTCACCTCTCACAGTTCTGGGCGACTTTAACCTCCCCACGTCTACCTTTGACTCTTTCCTCTCTGCCTCCTTCTTTCCACTCCTCTCCTCTTTTGACCTCACCCTCTCACCTTCCCCCCCTACTCACAAGGCAGGCAATACGCTCGACCTCATCTTTACTAGATGCTGTTCTTCCACTAACCTCATTGCAACTCCCCTCCAAGTCTCCGACCACTACCTTGTATCCTTTTCCCTCTCGCTCTCATCCAACACCTCCCACACTGCCCCTACTCGGATGGTATCGCGCCGTCCCAACCTTCGCTCTCTCTCCCCGCTACTCTCTCCTCTTCCATCCTATCATCTCTTCCCTCCGCTCAAACCTTCTCCCACCTATCTCCTGATTCTGCCTCCTCAACCCTCCTCTCCTCCCTCTCTGCATCCCTTGACTCTCTATGTCCCCTATCCTCCAGGCCGGCTCGGTCCTCCCCTCCCCGCTCCGTGGCTCGATGACTCATTGCGAGCTCACAGAACAGGGCTCCGGGCAGCCGAGCGGAAATGGAGGAAAACTCGCCTCCCTGCGGACCTGGCATCCTTTCACTCCCTCCTCTCTACATTTTCCTCCTCTGTCTCTGCTGCTAAAGCCACTTTCTACCACGCTAAATTCCAAGCATCTGCCTCTAACCCTAGGAAGCTCTTTGCCACCTTCTCCTCCCTCCTGAATCCTCCTCCCCCTCCCCCCTCCTCCCTCTCTGCAGATGACTTCGTCAACCATTTTGAAAAGAAGGTCGACGACATCCGATCCTCGTTTGCTAAGTCAAACGACACCTCTGGTTCTGCTCACACTGCCCTACCCTGTGCTCTGACCTCTTTCTCCCCTCTCTCTCCAGATGAAATCTCGCGTCTTGTGACGGCCGGCCGCCCAACAACCTGCCCGCTTGACCCTATCCCCTCCTCTCTTCTCCAGACCATTTCCGGAGACCTTCTCCCTTACCTCACCTCGCTCATCAACTCATCCCTGACCGCTGGCTACGTCCCTTCCGTCTTCAAGAGAGCGAGAGTTGCACCCCTTCTGAAAAAACCTACACTCGATCCCTCCGATGTCAACAATTACAGACCAGTATCCCTTCTTTCTTTTCTCTCCAAAACTCTTGAACGTGCCGTCCTTGGCCAGCTCTCCCGCTATCTCTCTCTGAATGACCTTCTTGATCCAAATCAGTCAGGTTTCAACACTAGTCATTCAACTGAGACTGCTCTCCTCTGTATCACGGAGGCGCTCCGCACTGCTAAAGCTAACTCTCTCTCCTCTGCTCTCATCCTTCTAGATCTATCGGCTGCCTTCGATACTGTGAACCATCAGATCCTCCTCTCCACCCTCTCAGAGTTGGGCATCTCCGACGCGGCCCACGCTTGGATTGCGTCCTACCTGACAGGTCGCTCCTACCAGGTGGCGTGGCGAGAATCTGTCTCCTCACCACGCGCTCTCACCACTGGTGTCCCCCAGGGCTCTGTTCTTGGCCCTCTCCTATTCTCGCTATACACCAAGTCACTTGGCTCTGTCATAACCTCACATGGTCTCTCTTATCATTGCTATGCAGACGACACACAATTAATCTTCTCCTTTCCCCCTTCTGATGACCAGGTGGCGAATCGCATCTCTGCATGTCTGGCAGACATATCAGTGTGGATGACGGATCACCACCTCAAGCTGAACCTCGGCAAGACGGAGCTGCTCTTCCTCCCGGGGAAGGACTGCCCGTTCCATGATCTCGCCATCACGGTTGACAACTCCATTGTGTCCTCCTCCCAGAGCGCCAAGAACCTTGGCGTGATCCTGGACAACACCCTGTCGTTCTCAACCAACATCAAGGCGGTGGCCCGTTCCTGTAGGTTCATGCTCTACAACATCCGCAGAGTACGACCCTGCCTCACACAGGAAGCGGCGCAGGTCCTAATCCAGGCACTTGTCATCTCCCGTCTGGATTACTGCAACTCGCTGTTGGCTGGGCTCCCTGCCTGTGCCATTAAACCCCTTCAACTCATCCAGAACGCCGCAGCCCGTCTGGTGTTCAACCTTCCCAAGTTCTCTCACGTCACCCCGCTCCTCCGTTCTCTCCACTGGCTTCCAGTTGAAGCTCGCATCCGCTACAAGACCATGGTGCTTGCCTACGGAGCTGTGAGGGGAACGGCACCTCAGTACCTCCAGGCTCTGATCAGGCCCTACACCCAAACAAGGGCACTGCGTTCATCCACCTCTGGCCTGCTCGCCTCCCTACCACTGAGGAAGTACAGCTCCCGCTCAGCCCAGTCAAAACTGTTCGCTGCCCTGGCCCCCCAATGGTGGAACAAACTCCCTCACGACGCCAGGACAGCGGAGTCAATCACCACCTTCCGGAGACACCTGAAACCCCACCTCTTTAAGGAATACCTAGGATAGGATAAGTAATCCCTCTCACCCCCCCCCTTAAGTTTTAGATGCACTATTGTAAAGTGACTGTTCCACTGGATGTCATAAGGTGAATGCACCAATTTGTAAGTCGCTCTGGATAAGAGCGTCTGCTAAATGACTTAAATGTAAATGTAAATGCAACAACGACGAGACGGACAACAGGGAGGAGGTGAGGGCCCTCGGAGTGTGGTGTCAGGAAAATAACCTCACACTCAACGTCAACCAAACTAAGGAGATGATTGTGGACTTCAGGAAACAGCAGAGGGAACACCCCCCTATCCACATCGATGGGACAGTAGTGGAGAGGGTAGTAAGTTTTAAGTTCCTCTGCATACACATCACAGACAAACTGAATTGTTCCACCCACACAGACAGCATCGTGAAGAAGGCGCAGCAGCGCCTCTTCAACCTCAGGAGGCTGAAGAAATTCGGCTTGTCACCAAAAGCACTCACAAACTTCTACAGATGCACAATTCGAGAGCATCCTGTCGGGCTGTATCACCGCCTGGTACGGCAACTGCTCCGCCCACAACCGTAAGGCTCTCCAGAGGGTAGTGAGGTCTGCACAACGCATCACCAGGGGCAAACTAACTACCTGCCCTCCAGGACACCCACACCAGCCAATGTCACAGAAAGGCCATAAAGATCAACAAGGACAACAACCACCCGAGCCACTGCCTGTTCACCCCACTATCATCCAGAAGGTGAGGTCAGTACAGGTGCATCAAAGATGGGACTGAGAGACTGAAAAACAGCTTCTATCTCAAGGCCATCAGACTGTTAAACATCCACCACTAACATTGAGTGGCTGCTGCCAACACACTTACTCAACTCCAGCCACTTTAATAATGGGAATTGACTTTAAACAATGCTACTTAATATAATGTTTATAATGTTATGTATATACTGTACTCTATATCATCTACTGCATCGTTATGTAATACATGTATCGCTAGCCACTTTAAACTATGCCACTTTGTTTACATACTCATCTCATATGTATATACTGCACTCGATACCATCTACTGCATCTTGCCTATGCCACTCTGTACCATCACTCATTCATATATCTTTATGTACAAATTCTTTATCCCTTTACACTAGTGTGTATAAGGTAGTAGTTTCGGAATTGTTAGTGAGATTACTCGTTGGTTATGACTGCATTGTCGGAACTAGAAGCACAAGCATTTTGCTACACTCGCATTAACATCTGCTAACCATGTGTATGTGACAAATACATTTGATTTGATTTGACTTGATTGGGGGTGTCTTGCTAATTGCCTATAATTTCCACCTGTTGTCTATTCCATTTCCACAACAGCATGTGACATTTATTGTCAATCAGTGTTGCTTCCTAAGTGGACAGTTTGATTTCACAGAAGTGTGATTGACTTGGAGTTACAATTGTGTTGTTTAAGTGTTCCCTTTATTTTTTTGAGCAGTGTATATTTCTAGGTGTTGACACCATGGGTACATATCAATAGTCTTAAGAGGCTTTTCTCTCCTTGTCTCATTTTCTCCTTTCAGGACAAGCAGGCTTTTAAGGCATTTCTCTCACTAGTTTGTATTTCTACATAAGTGAACATGAAGGTAAGGAGACAAGGAAAGAAGGGAAGCCTTGCAGGTTCTTACCAACTGTGTTACATAATCTGACCACTAGGTGGAAATATTCCCCACACCACAGACCCCCTAATCGTTTGCTCTGAGTAGAAGTCACCAATAGTCACAGTTCTAGGATCAGCTTACTGTTTCCCAAACCTAGCGTGAACGATTGGTGGGAAAAACACAAAATTGACCTTAGATCAGATAATCTATTCCACTCCCCATAGCTGAAGGGTCCAGACCACTGTAACCACTAACCACAGACCACAGGTTCCCCCTGTTACTACACTATAACAGGGACTATGTGGAGCCAGCTCTGTCTCTGTCTCTGATGGCCGGACGTCTTTTAAAGCATTAGTCAGCAAAGACAGAGCTGAGTATATTTCTAAACTGAAGAGAGAGACAAACAGAGAGCGAGAGAGAGACAGTGAAAGACAAAGAACGACAGTGTCTGAAAGAGAGAGAGACAGAGAGAGGGGGAGAAAAACAAAGAGGGGAAAAGAGAGAGACAGAGAAAGAACAAGAGAGTCTGAAAGAAAATTAGACAGGGAGAGAGGGTGAGAGAGACCCCTCTGCCAGAAAATGAGGTCAAATGAACACATTTATTATGAAAGGTCTTCAATGGTCTACTCTGGGCATAGTGCCCTGCTATGGAAGTAAATGGGAGCATCAACACAGGCCCTGTTTCAACCCAATGGCTTTTATAGAGGAACCACTTATATATTTTATTTAGTGAAAACAAAGTAGCTTAGCCAAGCGATTGCTTCCGGTCCTGCTGTGTTGAGGGTGAGTAGACCTCCGCTGAGTTTGTAAATTGGACAGACTTCAGAAATGTGGTGCAGGGTTTGCTCCACCCCACAGGCACATAGGGGGCTTGCTTAATGCCTCTGTAGCCATGAAGTGCTCTGGAAGGCTCATATCAAGTGTTCATGACTCACATCAATATCATTATCCCAGAAACACTAGATCCACTCCAATTTGCATACCGCCCGAACAGGATCCACAGATGATGCGATCTCTATTGCACGCCACACTGCCCTTTCCCACCTGGACAAAAGGAACATCTATGTGAGAATGCTATTCATTGACTACAGCTCAGCGTTCAACACCATAGTGCCCTCAAAGCTCATCTCTAAGCTAAGGACCCTGGGACTAAACACCTCCCTCTGCAACTGGATCCTGGACTTCCTGACGGTCCGCCCCCAGGTGCTAAGGGTAGGGAGCAACACATCTGCCATGCTGATCCTCAACACAGGGGCCCCTCAGGGGTGCATACTCAGTCCCCCCCTGTACTCCCTGTTCACCCATGACTGCACAGGCAGGCAGGCACGACTCCAACACCATCATTACATTTGCTGATGACACAACAGTGATCCTGATCACCAACAACAACGAGACAGCCTATAGGGAGGAGGTCAGAGACCTGGCCGTGTGGTGCCAGGACAGCAACCTCTCCCTCAAGGTGATCAAAACAAAGGAGATGATTGTGGACTGCAGGAAAAGGAGGACCGAACACGCCCCCATTCTCATCGACTGGGCTGTAGTGGAGCAGGTTGAGAGCTTCAAGTTCCTTGGTGTCCACATCACCAACAAACTAACATAATCCAAGCACACCAAGACAGTGGTGAAGAGGGTATGACAAAACCTACTGCCCCTCAGGAGACTGAAAAGATTTGGCATGGGTCCTCAGATCCTCAAAAGGTTCTACAGCTGCACCATCGAGAGCATACTGACTGGTTGCATCACAGCCTGGTATGGCAACTGGCTGGCTTCGAACCGCAAGGCACTACAGAGGGTAGTGCGTGCGGCCCAGTACATCACTGGGGCCAAGCTTCCTGCCATCCTGGACCTCTATACCAGGCTGTGTCAGAGGAAGGACCTAAAAATTGTCAAAGACTCCAGCCACCCTAGTCTTAGACTGTTCTCTCTGCTACCGCACGGTAAGCGGTAGCAGCTTCTACCCCCAAGCCATAAGCCCCTGAACATCTTATCAAATGGCTACCCAGACTATTTGCATTGCCCCCCCCCCCCCCGCCCCATCTTTACACCGCTGCTACTCTCTGTCATTATCTCTGCACAGTCGACTCTGTACCGGTACCCCCTTTGTATACTGTAGTCTTGCTATTGTTATATTACTGCTGCTCTTTAGTTACTTGTTCCTTTTAATTATTTTTTGTATTTTTTAAACTGCATTATTGGTTTGGGGCTTATAAATAAGCCTTTCAATGTAAGTATTGTTGTATTCGGCACATGTGACTAATAACATTTGATTTGATTTTGCGAGGCACGGGCCATGCACAGTCCTGAACCTATTGAGGGTGGACCACTCCTTCCTGGTGAGGTTGAAACCACTGGTGCCCAGGAAAATGCTGAGGAAAAATAACACATATGCTTCCCTCTCTCTCTTTATGCATATTTCTCTCTTACTCTTCATCCACCTCTTTCTTTCTCTTCTTTTCCCATTTTTATCAATCACATCGCATTGGATACAACACTTTTTCCCTCTCTTACTCTCTTTCTCTTTCCACCTCTTTCTCCCCACACAGTCTTTCTCTTTCCACCTCTCTCTCTCTCTCCACACAGTCTGTATCTTTCCAACTCTCTCTCTCCACACAGTCTTTCTCTTTCCACCTCTCTCTCCCTCTCCACACAGTCTTTCTCTTTCCATCTGTCTCTCCACACATTCTTTCTCTTTCCACCTCTCTCTCTCTCCACACAATCTTTCTCTTTCCACCTCTCTCTCTCTCCACACAGTCTCTCTTTCCACCTCTCTCTCACCACACAGTCTTTCTCTTTCCACCTCTCTCTCTCTACACACAGTCTTTCTCTTTCCACCTCTCTCTCTCCACACAGTCTTTCTCTTTCCACCTCTCTCTCTCCACACAGTCTTTCTCTTGTCACCTCTCTCTCTCCACACAGTCTTTCTCTTTCCACCTCTCTCTCTCACCACACAGTCACTCTTTCCACCTCTCTCTCTCCACACAGTCTTTCTCTTTCCACCTCTCTCCACACAGTCTTTCTCTTTCCACCTCTCTCCACACAGTCTTTCTCTTTCCACCTTTCTCTCTCTCCAAACAGTCTTTCTCTTTCCACCTTTCTCTCTCTCCAAACAGTCTTTCTCTCTCTCTCAGGAGGGCTGTGTCCAACAACAATGTCATCATCAATTCTAGCTCTTTAATGAGTGCAGATTCAGAGGTAAGTGATTCTCTGCATGGGCTGAAGTTAAAGCCATGATGATGGAGTCAATGGGAAACTATGTTGTTTTCACCTACAGAGAGCACTTTCACTGGGGCTAGGAAGAGTGGAGAGAGGGAGAAAGAGAGAGAGAGAGAGCGCTTTTACTGGGGCTAGGAAGAGTGGAGAGGGGAGAAAGAGAGAGAGAGAGCACTTTCACCTGGGCTAGGAAGAGTGGAGAGAGGGAGAGGGAGAGAGAGAGGGAGAGAGAGACTGCTTTCACTGGGGCTAGGAAGAGTGGAGAGAGGGAGAAAGAGAGAGAAAGGGGGTGACGGGGAAACACAGAGAGAGAGGGGGGTGATGGGAAAACACAGAGCGAGGGGGTGA
>NW_025745969.1:0-15000 GCF_021184085.1 Oncorhynchus gorbuscha | reverse complement strand
TAGAGGGCAGCGTAGAGGGCAGCGGATGGCAGCGTAGATGGCAGCGTAGAGGGCAGCGTAGATGGCAGCGTAGATGGCAGCATAGAGGGCAGCGTAGAGGGCAGCGTAGATGGCAGCGTAGATGGCAGCGTAGAGGGCAGCGTAGATGGCAGCGTAGATGGCAGCGTAGAGGGCAGCGTAGAGGGCAGCGTAGATGGCAGTGTAGAGGGCAGCGTAGAGGGCAGCGTAGAGGGCAGCGTAGATGGCAGCGTAGATGGCAGCGTAGAGGGCAGCGTAGAGGGCAGCGTAGATGGCAGCGTAGAGGGCAGCGTAGATGGCAGTGTAGAGGGCAGCGTAGATGGCAGTGTAGAGGGCAGCGTAGATGGCAGTGTAGAGGGCAGCGTAGAGGGCAGCGTAGAGGGCAGCGTAGAGGGCAGCGTAGAGGGCAATGTAGATGGCAGTGTAGATGGCAGCGTAGATGGCAGCGTAGAGGGTAGCGTAGATGGCAGCGTAGATGGCAGCGTAGAGGGCAGCGTAGAGGGCAGCATAGAGGGCAGTGTAGATGGCAGCGTAGAGGGCAGCGTAGAGGGCAGTGTAGATGGCAGCGTAGAGGGCAGCGTAGAGGGCAGTGTAGATGGCAGCGTAGATGGCAGTGTAGAGGGCAGTGTAGATGGCAGCGTAGCCGCCATGCTTAGGTCTAGACGTCTGTGTTCACGTCGGCTGGAGTCCTATGGGGTCAAACAAACAGGCAGACAGATTAGCCGTGGGTGAGACTGGAGAAAATTCCATTCTATGGCCACAGCAAGTCAACAAATGACAGAGGCTAAGTAGGACAGTATCAAACTCCTTCCCTCTCTCTGTCCCTCTAGCTAGCTTCTTTTCCCCATGTCCTTTCATTTAATCTATGTTCCAGCAATTACAGCCATGGTTCCAACATTGTTATTCCTCTCCTTTCTCCCATAGTAAGTTAATACAGGCTGTTTGGTCTGCTTCAGTCTTCTAGTGAACCTTGATGTACCCTTGATGTTACAATAACTTTTCATTTCCTCTCCCATAGACCAAACAAGGGCGTTCATCAACCATTTTATCTGCGCAGGTTAGCGTTTTGCCATGAATCTTGTTCTGGAGGCAGCTCTGCAGACTGGTCACTAGCCGGCACAGCCACAAAGTCATAAAGTTTGATTTTAAACCTAACCCTGACCTTAACCCTGCACTTAACCACACTGGGTAAAGCCATTTGAATTCAATCACTTTTTGACAGCATTCCTTTCAATTTAAACTAAACTCTGTATGTCATTTTGTTTTACCTCAATTATCAAAATATATTTACATATGTTGTAGCTTAGACCATATTTTCCACCATCTGAGGTGTTTGTGTTGTGACCGCCATCAGTTGTGACACAACATGCTCTTGAATACAGGGATGGTGTCATATTTTGGCTGATAAATGTATTAAAATGGGATTAAAAGAAACATTTCATCTTTCAAATAGTACCACAGAGATGGTTGGAGGTCCACACGCCAGAGAATATTGCCTTGAAAGGGAATATCTGTTGTGTTCAATTGCTACTGTAAATCTTCCATAGGAAACCTATTGAAATCATAGAAATATAGACAATAGAATAGATATGACCATTTAAGTTGACATTTGACAGTGGTTGGACGGCGGTCATCTTTGTAGTAGTAATTAGTAACTCAATCATCAAGTTTGCAGAAGACACAACAGTAGTGGGCTTTATTACCAACAGCGCCGAGACGGCCTACAGGGAGGAGGGCCCCGTGGAGTGTGGTGTCAGGAAAACAACCTCTCACTCAACGTCAACAAAACAAAGGGGATGATCGTGGACTTCAGGTAACAGCAGAGGGAGCAGCCCCCCTATCCACATCAACGGGACAGTAGTGGAGAGGGTGGAACGTTTCAAGTTCCTTGGCGTACACATCACGAACAAACTGAATTGGTCCACCCACACAGACAGCGTGGTGAAGAAGGCGCAGCAGCGACTCTTCAACCTCAGGAGGCTGAAGAAATGTGTCTTGTCACCCAAAACCCTGACAAACTTTTACAGATGTACAATCGAGAGCATCCTGTCGGGGTGTATCACAGCCTGGTACGGCAACTACACCTCCCTCAACCACAAGGCTCTCCAGAGGGTGGTGAGGTCTGCACAACGCATCACCGGGGGCAAACTACCTGCCCTCCATGACGGCTAGAGCACCTGATGCCACAGGAAGGCCAAAAAGGCCATCAACCACCCGAGCCACTGCCTGTTCACACTGCAACCATCCAGAAGGCGAGGTCTGTACAGGTGCATCAAAGCTGGGATACTGAAAAACAGCTTCTATCTCAAGGCCATAAGACTGCTAAATAGCAATCACTAACTCAGATTGGCTGCTGCCTACTTTGAGAACCAATCACTGGCCACGTTAATAAATGAGTCACTTTATACAATGCCACTCTAAATAACGCCACTTTAATAATGTTTACATATCTTACATTACTCATATCACATGTATATACTGTATTTTATACCATCTACTGCACCTTGCCTCTGCCGCTCGGCCATCGCTCATCCATATACTTATATGTACATATTCTCATTCACCCCTTTAGATTTGTGTGTATTAGGTTGTTGTTGGGGAATTGTTACATGACTTGTTAGATATTACTGCACCGTCGGAACTAGAAGCACAAGCATCTCGCTACACTCGCATTAACATCTGCTAACCATGTGTATGTGACCAGTAACATTTCATTTGAATTAGAAGTTCCAATATCAATCAAATGTACATTTCAATGGTGTACCAGCTAAATTGCGGTGGTCGGAAGGGATAGGTCCATTCTATGAAATATATTTCTATGATTGAAATGACATCAATAATCATGACACCCATGACCTATGATTTAAATGGTATAATTCTCAACTGAAACTTTCTGAGCACTTCCACAATGGGCAAATATGTATGGAAGGTTTCGTTCAAATCAAAAGGGGTGCTGTCAAAAAGTGATTGAATTGAAATGGATGTACCCCACTGCTAACCCTAATGCATAACATTCATCTAAAATTACAACCAAAAAGCTCATTTTAGAATTTTTACAATACAGCCAATGTTGACATTGCAGCTGTCCCATCTAGTGGAAATAACCCAGTTTTGCCTCCAGGATAAAATTCTTCCCAATAAATGTCAACCTGCGTTATGCCCTGGTTATGCTCACACCTAGGGCTGCAAGACACCACTCTTCTGTCTGTGTGTGTTTGTCTGTGTGTTTGTTTATGTGCGAGAATGAAAGTGTGTAGTGGAGGGGTGTTATTGGAGGCTGTAGATGAAAGGGGACAGTTGTGCATCGCTCTCTCTCCTCTCTCCCCCCTTCTCTCTCTCTCTCTCTCCTCTCTCCCCCTTCTCTCTCTCTCTCTCTCTCTCTCTCTCTCTCTCTCTCTCTCTCTCTCTCTCTCTCTCTCTCTCTCTCTCTCTCTCTCTCTCTCTCTCTCTCTCTCTCTCTCTCTCTCTCTCTCTCTCTCTCTCTCTCTCTCTCTCTCTCTCTCTCTCTCTCTCCCTCTCTCTCTCTCTCTCTCCCTCCCCTCTCTCTCTCCCCCTCTCTCTCTCTCTCTCTCCCCCTCTCTCTCTCCCCCTCTCCCTCTCTCCTCTCTCTCCCTCCTCTCTCCCCCTCTCTCTCCCCCCATCGCTCTCTCCTCTCTCCCCCTCACTTACTCTCCATTCCAGGCTGAAGCCATTAGCAGGACCCCTGCCCTCTCTCCTCTCTTTCTCCCCCTCTCTCCTCTCTCCCCCTCTCTCTCTCTCCACTCTCCCCCTCGCTCTCTCTCCATTCCAGGCTGAAGCCATTAGCAGGACCCCTGCCCTCTCTCCTCTCTCTCTCTTCCCTCTCTGGCAGCAGTTCAGTGAGATGTTCTATTCACTTTCATCTCCAACAGGAAGGAAGTGATCCCCCAGAAAAGAGAATAAAAGAAACAGAGGAGAGGAATGGAACGTAGTTCCTGTCAGATAACACAGTACTGGCAGGAGTCTCTGTGCTAAGACATTCTCAGCTGGAGTTCAGCAGAATTAATAGGGCACTTATTCATCAGTTCTGCAAGGTGTTGTGTGCAGGGTAATGGAGGCTTTTAAGTGTGTCATCATCGTCCAATATTCCAGAAACCACGTCTTCTATTTGTTCTCGAATGAGCCTCCCATACTAAAATACAGAGGTTATCGTTACCATTATGAAGGACTATAAAGAAACCTGACCGTGGGCCTGAAGTGAAAGGCGTTTTCAGTCCATCCCTATCCCCAGCTGGTCCGTCTGTCTGTGGCTGGGAGCCTGTCGTTGTACAAGCCTGCTGTTTCCTGACTGGCTAACAGAGACATGGGGTTATCTTCAGTTCTGCATGGCTGTTTTATTTAGGCTGGGGAACACAGTAATAACGGAGGAACACATGTTCCTTCACCCAGCCAGGTCATTGTCAAGGGACTTTCTCAGGAAATGACTCTGTGACTCCAACCATGTTGTGTTGTAAAAACCCAACTGGGAAAACGTTGTAACCGTAAGGTCCACCTGGTGTCTTGTCAGCAGAAAAGGGATTGGGAACAAAGTCTTCTGACCTCAACGGGACGACATGGTTTAATAAAGGCACAATAAAAAATATAGCCCGTCTTTAAAAAAGGGGGAAGTCTGGTTTGATACGGGGGCCGTCGACTAGCAGAGAAAATGAAAACAAAACATCAACTAAGTACCTGCTGCAGAGGACATTTCCTGGACAGCAGTCCTTGCCGTTCTGACTGTGTCTCTATCAAATGACTGCATCATATATCCCTTTTCCCTGTTCTAGGAACAGTCTGATTTGATGAAGATTCTAGTTCCTATAGCAACTCTCATATCCTCGGATGTGTGTTCCTACACTCAATAGCACTGCTGTGTGTAGGCTACTATGTGCGCATGCCTCTCATTAAAATGAATGGAATCTACCTATCTGGGGTTAACACTCTGTCACAAACCACAACATGAGACACACAGTGCATGCTGGGTATTGGGATTAACAGGAAGACAGTGGCAGTTCAGCTCAGGCAGAATGAACTGTGGAAATGTCATTATGTTCACTCCACTGGCTCAGTTTGGTCGAGACTAGACGAGAGGGTAGACAAACAAGACCATAGGGATGGGGGGAAGAAATCGATACAGTAGAGTATCACAATATTATTTAGACTATATTATATCGACTCTATGACTCCAAGAATCGATTCTGTACCAGCGCCGCATCTTTGGTTATTCTCCTCCTGTAGCTTGGCCACAATATTATCATTTTTTAAAATGGCGAGCCAACATGTTTTCAGCACGTTTATTTCCATGGCTGTTCAGAACTCGTTTTTAATCACGGCTCTCTCTTGTCGCCTATAGCAGACATATAGTGTAGTGAGCAATATGTTTGGAATATCGAATCGCAATAGATATAGAGCATCGTGATCAATCGTGATACATGTAGAATGGCAATACATATCGTTATCGGCACCTAAGCATCGTGATAATATCTCATGGTGAAGTCCCTGGCAACACCCAGCTCTGGGAGAGAAAACCTCACCACATCAGACGTGTTAATAACAGAGATACTTTCTGGAGCACAGAGAGAATCCAGGTGATGGAAACGATGAGACTATTGCCTCTACTGTATCTAAAGGCAAGAATGTTGACATCCAGGGAGCATTTCAAAGTGATGCATGCTTATAATCATAGTCATCAAAGAGAGAGGATATTCACACAAATCAGAGAAATGTTGTTATTGGCCGTGTCTGTGAGTGTGCGCGTGTGAGTGTGCCTCAGCTGCAGACTAACAAAGACACATCGGAGTGAGTTTCTCCACACAGGAACACAGACAGGCCCCTGGCACTGCAATCCAGCAACACAGAGACACACTGTTCCACAGACAGGACCAATCTCTCTCTCTGTGTGTGTCTGTGGGTGTTTGTGTGTGTTTGAGCGTGTGCGCATGTGTGTAAGTAACCTTTCATTAATTGAGGTTTGAGAATGTAGATATACACAACTAGAGAAGCACTCCAATCTACAGTACATACCCTGTTACTCATTAAAATAAAATGTCATTTTCAGCAAAATTCCTCTTGCATAGAGGTTTAAAGACCAACTAGTAGCATAATCAGTCATTATTCTGACACGTTATCTCTCTCTGTGTGTGTGTGTGTGTGTGTGTGTGTGTGTGTGTGTGTGTGTGTGTGTGTGTGTGTGTGTGTGTGTGTGTGTGTGTGTGTGTGTGTGTGTGTGTGTGTGTGTGTGTGTGTGTGTGTGTGTGTGTGTGTGTGTGTGTGTGTGTGTGTGTGTGTGTGTGTGCAACAGGCCATGGTTTACATTATCACAAAGGATTGGCATGACACGACGTCTGCCAGCTTCTACACTAATTTAAAGAAAATGTCCATCCTCTATCATTGCCAGCCCGAGACTTATGGAGAAACCACTTTTATTAGAGAACCAACCCAGACAGCCTAATGCACAAAGCATGTCCTATTAACAACAGCAAGCAGAAAGTAACTCAACAGAAACAGACAGAAACAATAGTCCTCACACAACACATTTGGCCAAACCTTCTGTTAAGGTCTAGACTCAATCTGTTGTCACTCTCAAGACACTTCTGTGGTTTATGGGGACCTGTTGAAGCTATCACCTCAACTTTATAACACATACGCACACGAACGCACAAGCGCACACACACACACACACACACACACACACACACACACACACACACACACACACACACACACACACACACACACACACACACACACACACACACACACACACACACACACACACACACACACACACACACACACACACACACAGAGAGAATACTACTTAAAGCTGCGTGTGTCCTTACCGAGTAGCCCATCATACTGCCTGAGTGAAATCCTGCGTGAAATGACACCACTTGTGCAGTGGTCCTGCTGTAATAACAGATAAAGAGGGGTAGCAGGGGGGGGGGGGGTCCCATTACTGCTCAGACCATAGGCAACCTTAGCGTAGGGAGTGTGTGTGACTGCGTGTATGTGTATTTTAGAGAGAGGGGGAGAGAGACAGAGATCAGTTTATTTACTTAAGGCATGCCTCACAGGCAGCTTGAAGAGGATTCCTCAGCTGCAGAGGTACTGTTGCAGTAGTTTAATCAGAGCTGATCTCATAGCAGAGACTGACATGAAGAACTTTCCGGACCATCCTGTTTGCGTACGGCAAGATAGCTTTTCTGTCCTGTATGTGGGTCAGTGTCTGGTTAAGGAGGAGTTGATGCAGGACCAGATGAAGCAAGAGGCCCATAGCCTGGTCCCAGATCTGTACAGACACTTTAGTGTTACAATGAACATAGGTCGACAAGACAGCTCAAACAGATCTGGGATCAGGCTAAGCGACCCATATGTTTGGTGCTGAAACATTAGCGTGCAATTAAAGGGAGATCTTGGAAATGTCAGAGCTGTCTGAGACATACAGTGAAGATAACCTTTCCCCTTCTTCTCCTCCTATTTGTATTCATCCTCTGCCAGATTCACCAAGAACCTTCAAGGCTTTACTTAGTCACAGACAATAAATTCCCCCTCTGTCTCCCCTCTGTCCACCCAGATGATAAGGCACTGAAGTGCAACGGCCTCTTGTTGCTGTGAAAGCAAGAGAGAGAAATATCAACAAAGAGAGGCGGAACGGGGCAGATCCAGAGAGAGAAGGAACATCAGAGGTAGTGTTCAACAGGCTACACCGTAGAAAAAAATGTGTTGCCACGGAAAACTAAAACACGTGTTCTGATTGGAAATATTCAGCTTGTACCTCTCAATTTCACAACATGTTCTCCCTACTGAACATGACCCAGGAGTAACACTGGATAGGGTGAGAGACCTGGAGGCAACAGAGCGGAATGAGATTCACACTAGAGTCACAGGTTCCTAGTTGACGCCCTAGAAGTCCCCTCTGTTGATTACGTAATATGAATAACTGTAGAGTCCCAAGAGAAAGCTTGAGGCCCCTACATGGCTCGAGAGTTCACACCGTATGAACTATGAAGACTTTGCCTGATAGAACCATTACGTGCAGTTATGACAAGCACGAACCACCGTTGGGAAGGAAGGGAAAGACCAAACGTAGACACTGAAGCTAAACAACAGATACTGTAGCTGCAGTCCGTTGCTTTTTTAATGGAGAGAGAAGAACAAAAGGAGAGAAAAGAAAGACTAAAAGAAAGAGATACTCGAGGTGGTTCCATAAACGACCCAGACAATCTACCTAGAAGAACGACGACTTTGGCCTGATAGGGGACGGAAGAAGAACCTGGCACTATTTAAAGGAAGTTGAGTAATTGCATAAAAATACAAAATAAACACTTTAGTCTTCCAAGGAAACAAACAAGTGTCGTTAAGCGCCAGACGTCGTCACTCTGCTCTGCCGGGCCAACTTTCTGCTCGAAGGAGACACGCGCGGTGGGGGTTTAGACGACCAGCTGCCTTCGCGTTGAGTTACGCGAAGGCAGCTGTGACGTTCGCTAGCTAAGATCCCATAATTTTATTTATTTTTTATTTTTATTTTACCTTTATTTAACCAGGCAAGTCAGTTAAGAACATATTCTTATTTTCAATGACGGCCTGGGAACAGTGGGTTAACTGCCTGTTCAGGGGCAGAACGACAGATTTGTACCTTGTCAGCTCGGGGGTTTGAACTCTCAACCTTCCGGTTACTAGTCCAACGCTCTAACCACTAGGCTACGCTGCCGCCCCCTAGATCATCGCTCCTACTCTGAGATGCTTTGTAGACCCATATTACTCTCAGTGGGATTATATAGTGACTGAGCATAGGAGCTTATAAAGAGTCATGGACTAGTGTTGTCATGATACCAGTATCACCATACGACGGTACCGGATTTTCCTTGGCAAAAAGAAAACACGAAGAACAATCAACTCTCTGGTCCTTTAAAGCCTACTTTTGTCAAACATTGTGTGCTATAGCCTGGAAAAGAAACTAATATGACTCTGGGTGACAACATACAGCTGTTTGGTTCCAACATAACAAGGACGTGACATTTCTTGTTTCCTTTGCGCTCTTACTTCCTAGTATCGCGATATTGGTATCGTGGCAACGCTATAATAAACATTGCATGGCACTACATAGCCCACCAGGTAGGCATGGTGCTTGTTATGATACTATAGTAGTTGTTTACAGTGACTAGGAGGATAAACGTTGCAATTCCAATGACCAGCATGAACAGAGGTCTCTAGAGAAACACATGGAGAGAATACAAGCTCAAAATAAACACAGCCACCTCAACTTAAATCTGTTGTTAGAGCAAGCACCAGGCACCACCACCACCGCCCTATCAAAACTTACTTTCCACTCTGTGATTTCTGCACTATGGTCAACACCAAGTGGAAACGTTTGGAGTTGTTTTGGCACATTCTGAATTGAGTCACATGACTCAAAGCACTGGGCCACTCCCAACTAAATGAGAACCAGAAATAAGGGTGAAGACCGAGGACGTAGTTCTCCACTTAGAATAAGTATGTGTAATGTCTCTCTCTCTCTCTCTTTCAGATGTCTTAGCCACTGGGAAGCAGAGATTAGAAGAACAGGAAGGATGGGGCAGAGAAAGAGAGATGGGGGGAGGGAGAGGAAAGAGAGAGGGATGGATGAAGACGAAAGGAGAGAGCAAGGCCAAGAAACCAAGAGGGATGTTGGTTAGTTATGGCGACTCCACCCAAACCCGTCCACTAGGTCTCAAACTGAACCCACCAGCACTCTGTGGTGTTGAAAGGAAACCAAAGTAGGCCATAATATATAGTATTATGTGGGGAGAGCAGTTCAGGGTCTGCTGAGCGCTCCAACACCCTCTCTGTCTGGCATATTCTGAATTCCAATGACTAGTTCCCCTTGAAAATGAAGGAAAAATTATTCAAAAACTCCAGGTTTGGGGCATCCACAGTAGTATCCCGGCCCTTGTCCCAACAGGAGGTATTCTTCCTCTTGCCAGGCCGTCATTGTAAACAAGAATGTGTTCTTAATTGACTTGCCTGGTTAAATAAACGTTATATAAAATAAAAGGTAAAAAGTTATGTAGGACACAGTGAGAGTTAATATGAATTTAAAACTGGCAGGGTAGTAAATCCTAAATATACAGTTACAGAATCATTTCCTCAAGCCATACTAGGAAAACCAGTGATATTGAAGATGTTTGAACCTAGACAGAAAGTGTGTGCGCGTGTGTGTGTGTGTGTGTGTGTGTGTGTGTGTGTGTGTGTGTGTGTGTGTGTGTGTGTGTGTGTGTGTGTGTGTGTGTGTGTGTGTGTGTGTGTGTGTGTGTGTGTGTGTGTGTGTGTGTGTGTGTGTGTGTGTGTGTGTTTCTCTGCCGTGCAGGAGTAAAGCCACCGGTACAGTCTGATTCTGTGAAAGCGTTCAGTGGGATATGTCTTTGGGGAACAAAAGGGCACAATCCTCACGGCTGTAACTTGAGTGCCTGCTTCCTGATGACATCACCCACTACAAAACCATGGATATTCCAATGTCGCCTCAGAAGGCAGAGAAATGTGTCTAGACCGCATTTGCAACCTCTGACTTAGCCAATGCTCTAGTTCAGGGGTTCTCAAACCGAGGTCCAGGGACCCCCGGTGGTCCACAACGGGGTGCCAGGGGTCAGTGGAAATTATATATATATATATATATATATATATATATATATATATATATATATATATATAGTAGGGCTGTGTAAAGGTTTTCCTCCTCCTCTTCTGAGGAGGTGTAGCAAGGATCGGACCAAGATGCGGCGTGGTAAGTGTCCATGTTTTTAATATTAAAAAACTCAACATGAACACAAATACAAAAACGTGAACAAAACCGAAACAGTACCGTGTGGCGAACAAACACAGACACGGAAACAATCACCCACAAGACAACAGTGGAACCCAGGCTACCTAAGTATGATTCTCAATCAGAGACAACTAACGACACCTGCCTCTGATTGAGAACCATACTAGGCCGAACACAGAAAAGCAACCTAGAAACACAAGACATAGAATGCCCACCCAACTCACATCCTGACCAACTAATACAAAGAAATAACACAAGGACGTGACAGGCTGTCCCCGAATTAAAATACATCTGGGATGTAGAAACAGACTTTGTTTGCTTGCCGTTTGAGGCGCAGAGTTTATATAGCCCTTATATATTAGGGCTGACCCCATTTAGTCGACTGGTTGAATGTTTGGTTGATAGGCTGTTGGTTGACCGAGAGTTGTGAGTTAAGACAATCAGAAAGACTATCAGACATCCCCCAATGGGCACATTTATAAGACTCATTTTGTGCACAGGCCAGGTAGCCTAGTCCTACTTATGCGTAATACTATATGCGTAATCAGGTGCACGTCCTTACTTAGCATTGATTAAAGATATATTGAATGCATTAACAGAAATGACCGTAACCAAACACACATAGTAAATTAGAAATGATGGTAATGAATTGTAAATGTACTACTGGTGATACTGTTGTGCCATCCCCACGGCCTCCACAATGGATTAGTCCACTCAGACAGGCCTCCACAATGGATTAGTCCACTCAGACAGGTATGAATCAGATAGGTGTCTTTGTGTGCCATACATTTTTTAAAATATATTTGCCATCCGCTCGACTAAAAAAAAATCTATTGACCAAACAATCGACCTGTCGACTAAATGGGGTCAGCCTCAAAATATACATAATGGTATTTATTTTTCTTTTTTACTAAATGAAATATTGGTTTTATTACACCTACAGAATATGTTGGGTTAAAATTTGATCAATCTTTATTTCTTTCCTATATTTTTTCCATCAATATGCAAATAGCCTTTGCACCGGCTCGTCTTACTCTGCACCAGTGATAGTCACTGCGAAGCTTGAGAGCTGCATGTGGCTTTCAGGAACTTAATTGGCGGCTCGCAAAAATATGATTTATTTAGTAGGTGGTCCACGCCCAGGTGCGTCATCATATCTGAGGGCCCTTCGTACACTACAGTAGCCGGCCCTGTTTGGGTCAGGGAGCAAGAGGTTTACGTAGCAGGTATTTATAGGCTGTTAAGAGCCTGTAAACAGTGGGGCAAAAAAAGTATTTAGTCAGCCACAAATTGTGCAAGTTCTCCCACTTAAAAAGATGAGAGAGGCCTGCAATTTTCATCATAGGTTAACTTCGTAAGAAGCATTTCAAGGTCCTGGAGTGGCCTAGCCAGTCTCCAGATCTCAACCCCATAAATAATCTGTGTAGGGAGTTGAAAGTCCATGTTGCCCAGCAACAGCCCCAAAACATCACTGCTCTAGAGGAGATCTGCATGAAGGAATGGGCCAGCAACAGTGTGTGGAAACCTTGTGAAGACTTACAGAAAACGTTTGACCTCTGTCATTGCAAACAAAGGGTATATAACAAAGTATTGAGATAAACTTTTGTTATTGACCGAATACTTATTTTCCACCATAATTTGCAAATAAATTCATAAAAAATCCTACAATGTGATTTTCTGGATTTTTTTCCCCTCATTTTGTCTGTCATAGTTGAAGTGTACCTATGATGAAAATTACAGGCCTCTCTCATCTTTTTAAGTGGGAGAACTTGCACAATTGGTGGCTGACTAAATACTTTTTTGCCCCACTGTACATCCTAGACATGCAGCTTTCAGACTGTATACCTACAGGTGTAACTACTCTGTCACACATCGCGGTTCTTGTGAACAAAACAAGTCTACAGTCCAACATCCACAAACACCTGTTGGACCAACAGTTATCAGACTTTAGTCTCAGTCTCAAGGTACTTTATACAGTAGAAAACAAAGACTCCTGGCTACTAAAATAACCTTCCATGCTCCCCTCCAAATGAAAAAAAAACACCTGGAGGGAGACACAGACAGTATCTGGCTTAATTTACAGTGAGGACATGGTCTGGGCCTGGCTATGGGAAACAAGGGACTGCTACCATAGTAACATAATCAATCCATGGTCAAAACCCGTTGTCCATTTGTAAAAAAATAAAATTTAAATAAAACATTTTTAAAAATCCTATCTGCTGATTCACATCCTCGTAACAGTGTAACTACCCACCGGCCGCCAACATCTCTCTCCCTTGAACTTTAACCAGGAAAAAGATCCCCAAAATGATTATTGACAAACACCTGGTAACAATTGCTGACCAATGGGGTTGCAGGAGATGCAGTCGATTGTGGTATGTTTTCTGTATGTTCAGGTCTAGCCAAGTCTGTGCCAATGTGTTCTCCAATGTTTTCCATGCGCTCTTCTTGGATGGGAAGGCGGAAAGTTGAATGGACAGCTATGGGAAGAAAGCCCACCATCGCTTCACAGAGTAGCAAAGGGGGGGGGAGAGAGAGAGAGAGAGAGAGAGAGCGAGAGAGACAGAGAGAGAGAGAGACAGAGAGAGAGAGAGACAGAGAGAGAGAGCGAGAGAGACAGAGAGAGAGAGAGACAGAGAGAGAGAGACAGAGAGAGAGAGACAGAGAGAGACAGAGAGAGAGAGAGACAGAGAGAGAGAGTGAGAGAGACAGAGATAGACAGAGAGAGAGACAGAGAGAGAGAGACAGAGAGAGAGAGACAGAGAGAGACAGAGAGAGAGAGCGAGAGAGACAGAGAGAGAGAGAGACAGAGAGAGAGAGCGAGAGAGACAGAGAGAGAGAGAGACAGAGAGAGAGAGACAGAGAGAGTGAGACAGAGAGAGACAGAGAGAGAGAGCGAGAGAGACAGAGAGAGACAGAGAGAGTGAGACAGAGAGAGACAGAGAGAGAGAGCGAGAGAGACAGAGAGAGACAGAGAGAGAGAGAGAGAGAGAGACAGAGAGAGAGAGAGAGAGAGAGAGAGAGAGAGAGAGAGAGAGAGAGAGAGAGAGACAGAGAGAGAGAGAGAGAGAGAGAGAGAGAGAGAGAGAGAGAGAGAGAGAGAGAGCAAGAGAGAGCACACTGCCTCCATACTTTTTCTTGAGGATATGGTAGTGGTGTATGAGGATATGGTAGTGGTGTATGAGGATATGGTAGTGGTGTATGAGGATATGGTAGTGGTGTATGGGGATATGGTAGTGGTGTATGGGGATATGGTAGTGGTGTATGAGGATATGGTTGTGGTGTATGAGGATATGGTAGTGGTGTATGAGGATATGGTAGTGGTGTATGAGGATATGGTAGTGGTGTATGAGGATATGGTAGTGGTGTATGGGGATATGGTAGTGGTGTATGAGGATATGGTAGTGGTGTATGGGGATATGGTAGTGGTGTATGGGGATATGGTAGTGGTGTATGAGGATATGGTAGTGGTGTATGAGGATATGGTAGTGGTGTATGGGGATATGGTAGTGGTGTATGGGGATATGGTAGTGGTGTATGGGGATATGGTAGTGGTGTATGGGGATATGGTAGTGGTGTATGGGGATATGGTAGTGGTGTATGGGGATATGGTAGTGGTGTATGGGGATATGGTAGTGGTGTATATGGTAGGATGAGGATATGGTAGTGGTGTATGAGGGATATGGTAGTGGTGTATGGGGATATGGTAGTGGTGTATGAGGATATGGTAGTGGTGTATGAGGATATGGTAGTGGTGTATGAGGATATGGTTGTGGTGTATGAGGATATGGTAGTGGTGTATGAGGATATGGTAGTGGTGTATGAGGATATGGTAGTGGTGTATGAGGATATGGTTGTGGTGTATGAGGATATGGTAGTGGTGTATGGGGATATGGTTGTGGTGTATGAGTATATGGTTGTGGTGTATGAGGATATGGTAGTGGTGTATGAGGATATGGTTGTGGTGTATGAGTATATGGTAGTGGTGTATGAGGATATGGTAGTGGTGTATGAGGATATGGTTGTGGTGTATGAGTATATGGTTGTGGTGTATGAGGATATGGTAGTGGTGTATGAGGATATGGTAGTGGTGTATGAGTATATGGTAGTGGTGTATGAGGATATGGTAGTGGTGTATGAGGATATGGTAGTGGTGTATGAGTATATGGTAGTGGTGTATGAGG
>NW_025745968.1:193664-213252 GCF_021184085.1 Oncorhynchus gorbuscha | reverse complement strand
CCTTAACCACACTTCTAACCCTAATGACTAACCCTAACCTTAACCACACTTCTAACCCTAATGACTAACCTAACCTTAACCACACTTCTAACCCTAATGACTAACCCTAACCTTAACCACACTTCTAACCCTGACTAACCCACTAACCACTCTTCTAACCCTAATGACTAACCCTAACCTTAACCACACTTCTAACCCTAATGACTAACCCTAAACCACTTAACCACACTAATGACTAAACCTAATGACTAACCCTAACCTTAACCACACTTCTAACCCTAATGACTAACCCTAACCTTAACCACACTTCTAACCCTAATGACTAACCCTAACCTTAACCACACTTCTAACTAACCCTCTAACCCTAATGACTAACCCTAACCTTAACCACACTTCTAACCCTAACCTAACCTTAACACTTCTAAACCTAATGAAACCCTAACCTTAACCACACTTCTAACCCTAATGACTAACCCTAACCTTAACCACACTTCTAACCCTAATGACTAACCCTAACCTAACCACAACCCTAATGACTAACCCTAACCTTAACTTTCTAACCCTAATGACTAACCCTAACCTTTCTAACCAATGACAACCCTAACCTAACCCTAACCCTAATGACTAACCCTAACCCTAATGAACCTAACCTTAACCACACTTCTAACCCTAATGACTAACCCTAACCTTAACCACACTTCTAACCCTAATGACTAACCCTAACCTTAACCAATGACTAACACTTCTAAACCTAATGACTAACCCTAACCTTAACCACACTTCTAACCCTAATGACTAACCCTAACCTTAACCACACTTCTAACCCTAATGACTACTTCTAACCCTAATGACTAACCCCACAACCTTAACCAACACTTCTAACCTAATGACTAACCCTAACCTTAACCACACTTCTAACCCTAATGACTAACCTAACCTTAACCACACTTCTAACCCTAATGACTAACCCTAACCTTAACCACACTTCTAAACCTAATGACTAACCCCACACTTCTAACCTTAACCACACTTCTAACCCTAATGACTAACCCTAACCTTAACCACACTTCTAACCCTAATGACTAACCCTAACCTTAACCACACTTCTAACCCTAACCTAACCTACACCTGACTAACCCTAACCTTAACCACACTTCTAACCCTAATGACTAACCCTAACCTTAACCACACTTCTAAACCTAATGACTAACCTAACCTTAACCACACTTCTAACCCTAATGACTAACCCTAACCTTAACCCTAATGACTAACCCTAACCTTAACCACACTTCTAACCCTAATGACTAACCCTAACCTTAACCACACTTCTAACCCTAATGAAACCCACACTAACCTTACTTCTAACCCTAACCTAATGAACCTAACCACTTCTAACCTTAACCCTAACAACCACACTTCTAACCCTAATGACTAACCTAACCTTAACCACACTTCTAACCCTAATGACTAACCCTAACCTTAACCACACTTCTAACCCTAATGACTAACCCTAACCTTAACCACACTTCTAACCCTAATGACTAACCCTAACCTTAACCACACTTCTAACCCTAACCTTAACCCCACTTCTAACCCTAATGACTAACCCTAACCTTAACCACACTTCTAACCCTAACCTTAACCCCACTTCTAACCCTAATGACTAACCCTAACCTTAACCACACTTCTAACCCTAATGACTAACCCTAACCTAACCTTTCTAACCCTAATGACTAACCCTAACCTTAACCACACTAAACCTAATGACTAACCCTAACCTTAACCACTCTTCTAACCCTAATGAATAACTAACCCTAACCTTAACCACACTTCTAACCCTAATGACTAACCCCACACTTCTAACCCTAATGACTAACCTTAACCACTTCTAACCACACTTCTAACCCTAATGACTAACCCTAACCTAAACCTTAACCACACTTCTAACCCTAATGACTAACCCTAACCTTAACCACACTTCTAACCTTAACCTTAACCACACTTCTAACCCTAATGACCCTAACCTGAACTAACCCTAACCTAACCACACTTCTAACCTAATGACTAACCCTAACCTTAACCCCACTTCTAACCCTAATGACTAACCCTAACCTTAACCCCACTTCTAACCTAACCCTAACCTTAACCCCACTTCTAACCTAACCTAACCCTAACCTTAACCACACTTCTAAACCTAATGACCAACCTTAACCACACTTCTAAACCTAATGACTAACCCTAACCTAATGACCAACCCTAACCTTAACCACACTTCTAACCCTAACCTAATGACTAACCCCTTAACCACTTAACCACAACTTCTAAACCTAACCCTGAACCACACTTCTAACCCTAACCTTAACCACACTTCTAACCCTAATGACCAACCCTAACCTTAACCACAACTAACCCTAACCTTAACCACACTTCTAACCTAATGACTAACCCTAACCTTAACCACTTCTAACCCTTCCCTAACACCACTTCTAACCCTAATGACTAACCCTAACCTTAACCACACTTCTTCTAAACCTAATGACTAACCCTAACCTTAACCAACCTTAACTTCTAACCCTAACCCTAATGACTAACCCCCTAACCTAACCTTAACCACACTTCTAACCCTAATGACCAACCCTAACCTTAACCACACTTCTAACCCTAATGACTAACCCTAACCTTAACCACACTTCTAACCCTAATGACTAACCCTAACCTTAACCACACTTCTAACCCTAATGACCAACCCTAACCTTAACCACACTTCTAACCCTAATGACTAACCCTAACCTTAACCACACTTCTAACCCTAACCTTAACCACACTTCTAACCCTAATGACTAACCCTAACCTTAACCACTTCTAACCCTAATGACTAACCCTAACCTTAACCTTCTAACCTTACCACTTCTAACCCTAATGACTAACCCTAACCTTAACCACACTTCTAAACCTAATGACTAACCCTAACCTTAACCACACTTCTAACCCTAATGACTAACCCTAACCTTAACCACACTTCTAACCCTAATGACTAACCCTAACCTTAACCACACTTCTAACCCTAATGACCCTAACCTTAACCACACTTCTAACCCTAACCTTAACCACACTTCTAACCCTAATGACTAACCCTAACCTTAACCACACTTCTAACCCTAATGACCAACCCTAACCTTAACCACACTTCTAACCTAATGACTAACCTTAACCACACTTCTAACCCTAAACCTTTCTAACCTAATGACTAACCTAACCTAACCTAATGACTAACCCTAACCTTAACCACTCTTCTAAACCTTCTAACCCTAATGACTAACCCTAACCTTAACCACACTTCTAACCCTAATGACTAACCCTAACCTTAACCACACTTCTAACCCTAATGACTAACCCTAACCTTAACCACACTTCTAACCCTAATGACTAACCCTAACCTTAACCACACTTCTAACCCCACACTAACCTTAACCACACTTCTAAACCTAATGACTAACCTTAACCACACTTCTAAACCTAATGACTAACCTTAACCACACTTCTAACCCTAATGACTAACCCTAACCTTAACCACACTTCTAACCCTAATGACTAACCCTAATCTTAAATTAAGACCTAAAAGCTCATTTTGGTTTCCATCATTTTTTACAATATAGACAATTATGCAGCTGCCCCATCTAGTGGGAAATTGCTCAGTTCTGCTTCCAGGGCAAGACTCATGACAATGAATGTCAACCTGCTCAAAATGTATTCTTACAGGCTGAGGCAAATTTGGTATGATCTCATTCAAATAGTGTTGAGAGTTGGTATTTCATGGGTTTGGTTGGAGACAATAAAGATATTGTCATAACAGAGAGAAATACAGTATGACCAGACATCTGTCTCTCACCTGCTGAGTGGAACACTGCTCATCAAGTCAAAGTAACATTTAACAGCTGGTTGATTTTTGAACTCTGCTCCCTCTTTCTTTTTCTCTTTCTCACATTATCTTTATATTCTTTTCTCCAAGACAACCTTACTATTGTGAAGAACATCTGTCATGAGATCGTTGAAGCGTGAACAGTGGCATGAAGGCATATTCATCTCTGTAGCCAGCCAAGCGACCATTGGTGTGAATTACATCACAGGTAAGCTTAGGACACATTGTCTCTCCTCTTTCTCTCTGTCTCAAAAACAATTGACAGATACTGATACACAGAACACAAATGGGTACATTTAAAAACAAATTTCCTTTTGTTACACATGTGGAAAGGCTTTGGATTATGTTACTACTTAAGTGCCCCTCCTGCTCCTCCTGCCCCTCCTGCCCCTCCCATAACATTCCATGCTATGGTATGTGTCACTGCATTATTGGTAGGCCTTTTGTGATAAGGGTCGTAACCATTTGACCAGATTCAGTCTTTGGTGGTTAGCAGACCCATCAGTGACCGTAGTTCTCGTGCTTTATCATTGAATCTCTATTTGACAAGCCTCAGCCAAACAGGCAACATGGTTTTGTTATTCAAACAGGGCTCTGTCTCAGCAAGTCTTTGAAGTCACTCTCTACAAAGAGGGCCAGTACTGCCATTACGGGGCTAGTTGTTGGGGAATATGAGTCATTGAAGGCAGATGAATCTATGCCAAAACGGTGTTAGCTAGGCCTGCGGCTATGGTGAGGAATCGGTCATTCCATCATGCAAAGACCTTATTGACAAACTGATGGATTGTTTGCATTGAATTTAAGAGAGGGTGGAGGGCTGATTTGGTAGCCTAAATCATTTAGAATCTGTTAAGTGATGGAATTTTCCCAACTTGAGCCTGTTCATTGACTACCCTATGAAAAAGTATGTCTGTAGTGCTTTCTGACTTGGCAGAGGGACAATAGTGCATTGATGATTATTTGTATATCCATACAGAACCTCTCTTAGTCCAGTATAGAATCTGAAATATAACAGGAAGTACTAAACTGCCTTTTGATGGACTATTGGTCTTACTGTTCGTATTCATCTTTCAATCTTTTATTGTTTGCTTCTTAAATTACTCATTGTATTGTATTTTTTTATGACGTTGTATGTTTGAATGTTGAGCATTTTATACATTTGAAAAAGAGGCTTTGGTCTCAATGGGACTCCCTGCTAAAATAAAGGCTAAATAAAATCTTGACAATATACACTGAGTGTACAAAACATTAGGTACATGTTGACTCTAATGCTTACCACAGTTGTGTCAAGTTGGCTGTATGTCCTTTGGGTGGTGGACCATTATTGATACACACGGGAAACTGTTGAGCATGAAAAACCCAGCAGCATTGCAGTTCTTGATACACTCAAACTGGTGCGGCTAACACCTACTACCATACCCCGCTCAAAGGTGTTTTGTACAATCAGTGTAGATAGGCTCATTCCCCCTTAGCCTCTGCCCTTGCTTGAACCACGGCTGGGTTCTGTTACCTTCACTCCCTACTAGACCAGTTGATGTGGGACATGTTGACACATCTGGTCCGGCATCTGAGCCCTGAGAACGCCTCCCCTCAGATGCATGTCTATGTTGATGCACAGTGACGTGAGTATTTATCTTCCCATTAACTGCAATTCCACAGACATATGCCTTTGACTATGTAACACTTTCTATGTGGTCTTAATAGACTGTAGACTCCGAGACCAAGATTTGGGGTAAAACACTCAAATCCACGCCAGAATTTGTAGGTTTCTAAATCTGCGTCTGGAACATGCACTGTGTGTTCAATGTTCATCTTTGGCTCAGAAACCACAGTACAAAAATACAATTATTCTCTGGGATTACATAGGAGTTTGTGTCTTTGGAATTGCAATGCAATGTCTCTCCCATACTGGACCCAGTGCTCTTCAAGCTCATCCTGTAACTGACCAGGAATCAAACACGGCTCAGCAGTGCAATGTGCTCAGAAGGAGACAGTGTTAACATGTCAAGCTAAAGGCTAGCGATTTGCACTGATGGCTAACATCTGCACTCATGTCTCAGGGCAAGGACCACAGCAACAGAAACTAAAAGTGCTTTGCACAATTAACCATCAAACCTTGCTGTTCCATGGACCCTATCCGATGGAAAAATATTGCACTCGCAGGTATCCCCTATGTTACCAAAGAAAAAATATTGCATCCCCTATGTTCCCAAAGGAAAAATATCCTCCAGGTATCCCCTTTCCCAAAGAAAAGATATTGCACTCGCATGTGTCCCCTATGTTACCAAAGGAAAAATATTGCACTCGCAGGTATCCTCTATGTTCCCAAAGGAAAAATATTGCACTCGCAGGTATCCCCTATGTTCCCAAAGGAAAAATATTGCACTCGCAGGTATCCCCTATGTTCCCAAAGGAAAGTGCACAGTTCACACTGAATCCTGTCATCAGTGGGATTTTCTGTTGACAAAGCTGTTTGTTCCATCAGTAAACCATGAGCAGTGTGTTCAGCTCCCTCTATGAAAACCACAGTCCATGAAAACCACCGCAGCCATTGTAACACACATCTGGAAGGAGTCACACTGATGGAAATGGCCTGGGGGTCAAAGGGGCAGGGGTCATGGCATAAACGACACCCAGGTGCTGGGAAACAGTCTCTATGGGAGGAGTAAAACAAGCCATCAATTGAGTAGGAAAATGTGTGTGTGTCGTGTGTGTACCTGTTGTATTTTTCTGATGGTGTTTTGTGTTTTTCAACAAAGTTATGACTTCAGCTACTTATTCATGTCCTAATGGCTGCTATGTGTTACAAAGGAGGGGTGATAAAGTATATTCTAGAAGTGATCTGGATGCAGCACTGTATTCACTGTGGCGTTAACCAGGGCTCTGACACTCTCATCTCTCTGTGTGAGATACAAGACAGAGCAATTTATGGACAGACACATTATCTTCAGGAAAAAAGTGTTGAAAAAGCTCTACGCTGTAAAAGAACCCCTCCCTTGCTTGGTATTACCAGGCAAAGCCAGGTCATGAGAAGCTTGCTTCATGTGCCTGACGTGTTTCAAGACTGGCTTGACTCGGGGCTGTCTAAATGTTACATACAGTACCTCCCACTCCAGTCCATAGACAGTGGGGTTCCCCTTTCTAATGTAATTCAAGGGCCTATCTTTACATCGTCAGGCATACCCATGACCTGTCGTTGACCCTTTAGGGGTCAAGCTCTGTGCGTCCCTGATTATCCACACTTCTTAAAGTGTGCACTTGCACCCCCCCGGAAAAGTGTGGAGAATCGGGACTAAGGCACAGTCATAGATGGGAGATGGTGTCGCAAGCTGTCAGATATTTTAAAGTGATGTAAATGTATAGAAACAGTTCAAAACGTAAAGCATGTCAAAAGTGAGAAAAAATAAGAAACCTGCTCACTGCACTTGCTAGTATCACTGCTCTTTATTAAGCTCTGACGAAAGCCTTGAGGTTGATACGTAAAAGCTTAATAAAGAGCAGTGACACTATCAAGAGCAGTGTGCTGGTTACCAGGCACCTGCAACAAAGATAGCTCAGATGTGCCAGTGCCTTTTGAATTTTGAAAAGTGAGACATCTAAACTCACCAACAGCTGTAGCCCCAAACCGATTTTTGGGAGATGAATCAAATGTTCGGCCGTCTGAGCTTCTGTCTGATTCTTCTGATTAATAGAACCTTTCAGCAAGTTTGTCTGAGTGGAAAAAAGAGTAAGCAGAGGCCTCTAGAGGCAAGCCATTGAACTCAAGGTCAGCAGACCGTGGCCGTCCGGCAGTTTAGTCCATCAGCCCACTACATTGTGTTGCCTGACATCTAAATGGCCTTCTGGCAGATTAGTCCATCAGCCCACTACATTGTGTTGCCTGACATCTAGACATTAGTCCATCAGCCCACTGTGTTGCCTGACATCTAGATGGCCTTCTGGCAGATTAGTCCATCAGCCCACTACATTGTGTTGCCTGACATCTAGATGGCCTTCTGGCAGGTTAGTCCATCAGCCCACTACATTGTGTTGCCTGACATCTAGATGGCCTTCTGGCAGGTTAGTCCATCAGCCCACTACATTGTGTTGCCTGACATCTAGATGGCCTTCTGGTAGGTTAGTCCATCAGCCCACTACATTGTGTTGCCTGACATCTAGATGACCTTCTGGCAGTTTAGTCCATCAGCCCACTACATTGTGTTGCCTGACATCTAGATCTAGATGACCTTTGTGTTGCCTGGCAGTGGCCTTAGTCCATCAGCCCACTACATTGTGTTGCCTGACATCTAGATGACCTTCTGGCAGTTTAGTCCATCAGCCCACTACATTGTGTTGCCTGACATCTAGATGGCCTTCTGGCAGGTTAGTCCATCAGCCCACTACATTGTGTTGCCTGACATCTAGATGGCCTTCTGGCAGTTAGTCCATCAGCCCACTACATTGTTTTGCCTGACATCAGATGGCCTTCTGGCAACACATCCATCAAATAGATTGTGTTGCCTGACATCTAGATGGCCTTCTGGCAGGTAAATGTAATTGTGTTGCCTGAATATGACCTATCCATCAGCCCACTACATTGTGTTGCCTGACATCTAGATGGCCTCAGCCCACTCATTGTGTTGCAGGTTAGTCCATCAGCCCACTACATTGTGTTGCCTGACATCTAGTGAGCATCACTGATACTACAACATAAACACAGTACAACACATCATCAAATAGAGATTCATGGGGTAAAATGGAATGAATATTGTCTAATAGCAGTATTGATATAAGGAAGAGATGCCATACCTCATCTAGTAAATTGTGTAGTTATAATGTATATGCATGGGTTCCTACTGGGAACTAGGCTAGTGTTGAAATGGTCGGGGGCGTCACAGGGAACTATGAAGGAAGATAGTGAAGCTCAATAGACACGTTTGCCACACTGGAGGGAAATCAGCATAATAAGCTTGGTTTTAGCCTGTGTTTCAGTATTTTTGTGCCATCATGCCACTTCTCGCAGTTGCCACTCATTGTCATGCATGAAAGAATGGAATAGGCAATAGCCCACACAGGTCTGGGACCAGGCTAGCCTGGCTTGCCAAGCCTAGCATTCAATGACTTTGTTTTGAAAGTTGGGTTGATTACTTAGTTTTTAATTACATTTTGAATAATATATGCCATTTAGCAAATGCTTTAATCCAAAGTAATTTACAGTATGCATTCATTTTTTATATATGTTTGGTTCTGGGAATCGAACCACCATGCTCTACCAACTGAGCCACAGAGGACCACATTTTAATTTAATTTAAATGTAATAATATAAAATTTGTCTTTTCTTACTAGCACAGAGTTTGCTGATAGATGCTTTATCGAGAAACGTTTTACTTGCAATGACTTTGATGTGTGATTGTCTGACCTGTCTTGAATGCTCTGACTCTAAAGTCGCTCTGGATAAGAGCTTCTGGTAACTTATCAAAATGCTAATGTATTTTCTATTGAACATTTTCATAGAGTCAAAATGTGGATTATACATTACATTTATTATAGCGGAACACCCTAACGCTGTGTTTATAACCAATTGGGAAGGTGGTATTTACTACATACTGGGAAAACTCTATAGTGAACAAAAATATAAACCCATATTTCATGAGCTGAAATAAAAGATCCCAGAATTTTTCCATATGCACAAAAAGCTTATTTCTCAAATTTTGAGCACAAATTTGGTTACACCCCTGTTAGTGGACATTTCTCCTCCTGACAGATGTGGCACATCAAGAAGCAGATTAAACAGCATGATCATTACACAGGCACACCTTGTGCTGGGGACAATAAAACGCAACACAATGCCGCAGATGTCTCAAGTTTTGAGGGAGCGTGCAATCGGCATGCTGACTGCAGGAATGTCCACCAGAGCTGTTGCCAGAGAATTGAATGCTAATTTTTCTAAAAACTATTTTGATTGTCTGGGCCTGGCTCCCCATGGTTGCACCCCTGCCCAGTCATGTGAAATCCATAGATTAGTGCCTAATTAGTTTAATTAAATTGACTGATTTCCATATAGGAACTGTAACTCAGTATAATTATTGAAATTGTTGCATGTTACATTTATATTTTTGTTCAGTACACTTGAACGCCCCTCGAACTGGTAATTGGTGAAAACTCCTATATCATCCCTGAGCGCCAACTTCTCCCACTTAATGATCTTTGACATCACCAGCATTTTCAGCAGTTTAATGCAACAACAAAAAATATTATTTATAGAAAGCAATCTATTAATATGGTTTTTGAACACTGTACTTTAGTTTATGGTTGACGCAGCTTGTTTGACATTACCCAATCGGCATTTCTCAACAAGTTCAAATCACGTGAACGCATCCAACTAGTATTTACTGTCGAGAGCATCCTCACTGGTTGCATCACTGCCTGCTATGACAACTGCTCAGCCTCCGACCGCAAGGCACTACAGAGGGTAGTGCGTACGGCCCAGTACATCACTGGGGCCAAGCTTCCTGCCACCCAGGACCTCTAGACCAGGTGGTGTCAGAGGAAGGCCCTAAAAATGGTCAAAGACTCCAGCCACCCTAGTCATAGACTGTTCTCTCTGCTAACGCATGGCAAGCGGTACCGAACGCCAAGTCTTGGTCCAAGAGGCTTCTAAACAGCTTCTACCCCAAGCCATAAGACTCCTGAACATCTAATCAAATGGCTACTAAGACCCATTGCCCCCCTCCTTGCACTGCTGCTACTCTCTGTTATTATCTATGCATAGTCACTTTAATAACTCTACCTACATGTACATAGTACCTCAATTACCTTGACTAACCGGTGCCCCCACACATTGACTCTGTACCAGTACGTACCCTGTATATAGCCTTGCTATTGTTATTTTGCTTTAATTATTTATAACTTTCATTCATATTCTTTTTTTCTGTATATTTTTCTGTAATTATTAATATTTTTAACTGCATTGTTGGTTTGGGCTTGTAAGTAAGCATTTCGGCGCATGTGACAAATACAATTTGATTTGATACCGCTCAACTAGAAATTACCACTTTCCCCCACTTGTTTATGAACACAGTATTATATCAACTGTCGATACTTGATAATGGCGCCAATGAGAACAAAGAGGGGGCGTATCCTAAGTTTAAAAGTGCGGTATTAATAATCTCATTGGTTAACTTGTATTAAATGACCACGCAATCTTGACCAATTACAACTACCACCAAGCCATATTATGTAAATTAGGGCGGTCCCTGTTGAATGGCGCATAGCTGGCCCAATAGCATGATTAAAAACAGAAACACGTAATATTCATGTTGACGAAGGCGTGTCTTAGAAAGGGGGCTGGGTGCGAGGTAACATGGTGGTTTGGTTATCGCCTATCAGCCATAGACAGAAGAAGGTTGGAGTGACTGAACGCTTGAGTGGTCTTCTTTTTATTTTCATTTTCCCTTTGATTTTGTGCTTTCGTTTGTCTTCAAAATGGAGATGGAGAAGAGGATCAGTTTGGAGTTGAGGAACAAGACCCCAGCCGAGGTATAGTATTACGTCTTTATTTATTTATTTCCCAATGCATTTTGTGAAGGATGACGACTCAACCATGGTGGATGCGAAATGACGAAGCTCGATACTCTTTAGCTTGCTAACTTATAGTATACGACTGATGTGCCAACAAAATATCTGATAATAAATCACATATGGGTGGTTACCACAACGAGGATGCGATAGAAATCGATTCGGAATCAAATGGGATCAGAACCTTGATGGTGGCGCGACTTGCTCTGGCTGAGCTGGCGCTACCAAGGACATCAGCTAGCTAGCTACATGTAGCTAGCGCCAATGCTGGCTAGCTAGACTCCTAACCGGGAACGTTAGTTAGTTAATGGAGTTCAAGTTTTCCCAACCCAAATAATGGCGATGTTAAGAATTATCAAACACTATTGGTAGCCTATATGGACTTTAGTAGCCTAGCTAGTTAGCCAGCAATGCCCTAAAATAAATGATTCTTGGATTTGCTAGCGTGGAGCCGACCAGCTCCATGAGTTGTTTTGAAAAACACAATGGAGTTGTTTGCGCATACTGAATAGAAGTGGCTTGTGTGACAGTAGTGTTTGTATTTTAAACAGCGAGCTAACTGAGTTTGCCTTCTCCGCAAATACAAGGTTATCAATCACATAGGTACATATTGTTACTCCCCATCTTTGGAATGCATTTCATGCAACCTATGCGCCCGCGTGGCGTTTTGCAAGGTAAAGTTGTGCAGAATGCCGCCCATCGTGCGGATAATTACTTTGTAGCCTTGCGTTCTTTAACACTTCTTCGTGCATCAAATGTCGCATCGGTTGATTTTAAGTTCTATGGAAGTGTTGGCCAATTGCTATACGCGGAGCCGTTGACTTTGTAAGGGGTATGAATAGCACATTATCAATTTAAACCTCACCAAGATACGTTACTTTATGGTTAGCTAACTACGTCCGCTAGTAGCTAGTGTTACTTTGTAACGTTAGTTAGCTATAGTTCCCGCGACAGTAACAATTAATGACTTCTCTGGCTGGGGATAGTGGCCGCGGGCACTCTGATCATGAGCTAACTTTAGTATGATGAGGGGGAGTTGCAGGCAGGAAGGATGTTGACATTCTCTAGCGTAGTTCAAAACGAATACTCGTATACTACGTCATTTATTCATATTCTCTATTTCTTGCATAATATAGCAACAAGTTCATAAAAACAAACTCAATGATTCTGTATCATTTACCAGTAATTCAAATTGTTCCACAGGTGGCTGAGCTGGTGGTGGACAACTGTCGGTCCAGTGATGGAGAGGTGGAAGGGCTGTCAGATGACTACAAGGAGCTGGAGTTCCTCAGTATGGTCAACGTGGGGCTCACCTCCCTGGCTAAGCTGCCCTCCCTGCCAAAACTGCTCAAGGTGAGCATCATCTTCGGTCCAAGATCCTATTTTGCCACTGGTCATGGAGAGGTCAAGATGGTTCACCCACATAAAAAATAAACATGTTATGCAAAGTAAAAATGTATTAATCCGTCTAGCCACATACTATCGTAGACAAGTGGACGACGCATAAGATATTAAGCATTTTTTTTGTCTATGTGCTATATGATACTTGCCAGCGTAGTATTTTTTCAGATGAATCAATATCTGTCCTCTTCAGCTGGAGATCAGTGATAACATGATCGTTGGAGGTCTGGACCAGCTGTCTGAGAAGTGTCCCAACCTGACGTATCTCAACCTGAGTGGCAACAAGATCAAGGAGCTCAGCACTGTGAAGCCTCTGGTAAGGGAACCCCCATAAACACACCTGGTAGACCCAACAAAATGCATTCCATTTAATGGATTCCAATCACAGTCATTATTACAGAATCTTAACAGCATCACATTGTGATTGCAGAAAAACCTGAAGAACCTGAAGAGTCTGGACCTGTACAGCTGTGAGATCACCACTCTGGAGGACTACAGGGAGAGTGTCTTTGAGCTGCTGCCCCAGGTCACCTTCCTGGACGGCTATGACCACGAAGACAACGAGGTGCCAGACTCAGAGGCTGACGATGGTGAGCAACGACGGGGCTGGGATGTGCTGAGGGTGGGAGGAAAGACTTGAGACGTGTGCCCTTGTCCTAGAGCATTACAGAGAATTAACCTTGTGTTGTCCTCCCCACAGATGACAACGAGGGGCTAGACTCAGAGGCTGATGATGGTGAGCAACACAGGGCTGGGAGGGGACGGACTGAGGAAAGGCTGGGAGGATAAACTTAAGACGTGCCTTTGTCCTAGACCATTACAAAGAATTAACCCAATGTTGTCCTCCCCACAGATGACGAGCACACAGCCGGCCCCACCAGAGATGGGGACGACGATGATGAGGATGATGAGGGTTCCGAGGGCGAAGAGGTGGGACTGTCCTACCTGATGAAGGATGGCATTCAGGTAATTATTCGTCAAACCCGTGTGCAGCTAAGTGTCTCTTAGAGGATACACAAGAGACAGTGTATAGTCCAAGTCTCTTAGAGGATACACACCATTTATTTCCTGATTCTACACGTTGATAGAAAGCTATTGATTACCGCCCTTGGTGTTGACAGAAAGAGGATGTTTCAGATTTTCGGGGTTGGAGTATTTTCAACCTATGTTCCGTTTCCCCTTAACATAGAAGTAGGGACTCCGCTCAGGTATATTTCTACACCTGCTACGTTCGGTTAGGGGATTACCGCGGCCACCTGCTGCTTTCTAGCCGTTGGTATGTTGGGTCTAAAAGGCCTACAGGAAAAGAGAACTCCTAGTCATGTTGATTGAAATGTTCTCTGGCCCTAGGATGAGGAAGATGATGATGACTATGTTGAAGAGGAGGAGGAAGAGGATGGAGTAGGAGTCCAGGGAGAGAAAAGGAAGAGGGATGCAGAAGACGAGGGAGATGACAGCGATGGAGATGATGACTAGCCCCTCCTGTAACAGAGCATGGGATCACAACTAGGCTAGAACAACAGGAACAGGAAATAGTTTGTGAATTATTTTTTTTGTATACCATAGATATTACTGTAGAATCTAAATGTTTAATTTGTTTTGTAAATGTTCCATACAAAAAGAAAAGCGGGTTGGAATTATAAAATGGAATGTGGTTTTGAAACATGACATGTGGGTAGGGGCTATAGCATTCAGACAAGGTGATGTTGAACTCTGGTGAGAAGTTGTAGTGGCCCATTTCAAGTCCATCTGGTTGTGATTGTCTCCTATGCCATGTTCTCCCAAGACTTTAGTTGTCAAGCGAAAAGCTCCATGTGCTGTCTGGTTGGCTCATAGTAAGGTTTATATGGGAGGAGCTATAGGAGGACAGGCTCATTGTTATGGCTTAATGTAAAATTTATTTAACTAGGCAAGTCAGTTAAGAACAAATACTTATTTACAATGACGGTCAACCCCTAACCTGGACAATGCTGGGCCAATTGTGCGCCGCCCTGTGGGACTCCCATAGTCGGTTGTGATACAGCCTGGAATTGAACCACGGTCTGTAGTTACGACTCTAGCACTGAGATGCAGTGCCTTAGACCTCTGTGCCACTCGGCTATCAACCACATCAAACAAACAGAAACCACACGTTTGACTCTGTTCCATTCCAGCCATTACAATCCTCCTGTAGCTCCTCCCACCAGCCTCCACTGGTTTACACGTGGCCAACAAGTACTGTTTAACATTGACCCGGGCAAAAAGGAACCTTAGTGAGTCGTTAGCCCCTCCTATCTGTTCACCTACACTATGTACCCTACCCGCGCTGTATTGTAGGGATTGCTGACTGTTTCCTAAGTACTTTGTTTAGGACCTGGGATTTGATACCTTTAAAGTTTGTCTGATCGGTGTCATCAATTCACTTTTAATTCCACAAACAGCCGATTTGTAAGTTTTATTTTTTTAATGTATTGTGCTAGGGCTGCAGATGACTCTGGGTGATGTAGTTTTCACATCTCTGGGTAATGTAGTTTTCAGGTCTCTTACTCTAGCTCTGATCGTCATCAAAGAAGCCCTAGAGGTGGGTTTAAAGAGCTAATTCGTATTCAGGCTACACAGAGGTAATTTTGGACCCGTTTAGTCACATTCTAAAGCTCAGGTGGACCCAATCTCTCAGAAGGACCTGGTGATAAGCAGGAACACAGTTAATGGTCTCTTCTGTCCTGAATCCAACTTGGTACCCTGGACTTCTGTCATATCCCAATGGGGGGAAAACTTTTCTGTCTCCTTTTTGTTTTATGGGTTTACTGTGCAAGGATTTTAAACTTGTATGACTATGTAAATAGACCTTTTATCTTTACTGTGTAGTATTTGCTTGTTTTTTTGTGTTTTTTTTAACATGCAATATCTGTCCTTTTATTTTTAATAAACACAAAGCACATGTCAGGATGTAAAGCTTCAGACCCCGACGCTCAACCTTGGTTTATTTTTTGGCCTCAGCTGTTGAGGAAGTCATGTTTTGGAATTTATGTTAATTAATCTTCTGAAGTGTTTTTAAATATAAAAATAAATTCTGTTAATTCTTGTTAACTTTATTCCATGAAGTTTATTTAATGGGTGTCGTACATTTAATGGGTGTCGTACTAACTTTGACCCTCCAGATTAATAAGTGTCTCTGGTCACGGGTCAGTTTTATTCCGATATCTAATGGATGTGTAACCCACCAGTAGGTCTGAACTCTGAAGAGAGACCAGTTGAAGACATGAACCAGGTGGTGGTGCTATAGCCTGCAGTTTAACATTGAAGGCCCAGAAACCTCAAGCCTGGCAACATTCAACTCTGACACTTCATTATGTTTTGCATTGGATTTGGGTGCTGAATTAAACCTAAAAGACCCAAATATATATTTTTTTAAAGAACATAGCTAGCTGTAATTTTAATCAGGTAAAAAAAAAAATTAATTAGGTTTTACGTTTCAAGTGGCAATCAGCATTTGAAGCTAACAATGCAGTCCCCTTGTTTTGGTAAAAAGCTGAGGTATGGGGTTGGAGAAATGTCACCAAGTTCACACAAAGCTAAGGATCATCCATAATATCCTAATATAGTTTTGTTAATAAGCATTGAAAAACAAGCTATTTTGGGTTCTGATGGTTATGACAGTTGAACTAAGCTCATGAGTCAAAAGTTATATTTAAGCAATAAGGCCAGAGTTATGGTATATGGCCAATATACCACTAAAGGCTGTTAGGTGGAGGTGCCTTATTGCTACTATAAACTGGTTAACAAAGTAATTAGAGCAGTAAAAAAAAGTACATTCTGAAATAGGTGTCATCTTTTTTACCAAACCACAGGAAGATTGTTCAATTGTTTTCATGTTGCACAGATGTGTTTGTTTTGATAACATATTTTGTGTTTTAGACAATTATATGGGGGGGTCAAACAACATTAGGAAGGCTAGCTTGGAACTGCCGAAACTGGATTTTAAAAGAACTCATTTCAACTCTGAAAGACTGCAAAAAACATGTGGTTATTCCAGGCCCAGTGCCATCGCTGGGCTGCGGTAGCAAACCATTCAGCAGGCTACTGCCATTGCAGTAGAAAAGCTTTGTTGGCATAACTTTTATACACAACTTTTGGAGGGAGAAGATGCTCTACAGGAACGTTAGAGTCCATCCATGTCATCTTGGTGCCTGGGCCCTTTCTCTCGCATTTCAAGGCCGTGTTGAGACAGTGACTTATCAGTGACCCAAGCCCTGCTCAGATAATCCCTACTATTGTGTTGCTGAGTTGTCGTAATGCTGCTACAAATGTACATTTTCCCAGGGATGTTGGTAGTCACAATGTAAGTAACCAAATTTATGTTACTCTAAATGCTTCTGTCAATCCGACAGCTATTGTCAGCAGAAATCATGTGCCTATGAACCTGAGTTATACTGTTAGCACTGCAACATTTTGCCATAGCAAGAAGCCCACTCAACAGTGAACCCTGCGCTATCAGTTCTAATATAAATATCACTGTCATGTCTTCCTCTGATAAGAATCCCACTAAAGCAATGCAAACAATCAAGATTCCCAGAAAAGTGCAAAAAATGTCCCACATTAACATATGTATCCTAAGAAACATGGTTAATGATAAATCAACTTGCTAACAACAGAAAGCATTCATATACTGGCAATATCTGAAACTCACTTAGATCATTCCTTTGATGATACAGTGGTAGCAATATATGATAACATCTACAGAAGAGACAGGAACGGCAAGAGAGGTATTGCTATTGATATTCAGAGTCATATTCCTATAAAGCCTAGAGAGGATCTCATGTAAAATACTGTTGAAGTAATATGGCTACAGGTTCACCTGTACCTCAAAATTACCTCTGCTGCAGAGGATAAGTTCATTAGAGTTACCAACCTCAGAAATTGCAGCCCAAATCAAGTAATCTGTTCAAGTAACAGACACATCTCAACATCAACTGTTCAGAGGAGACTGTGTGAATCAGGCCTTCATGATCGAATTACTGCAAAGAAACCACTACTAAAGGAGAAGAATAAGAGAATTGCTTGGGCCAAGAAACACCAGCAATTGACATTAGACCGTTGGAAATCTGTCCTTTGGTCTGATGAGTCTAAATTTGAGATTTTGGTTCCAATTTTTGGTTCTGTCTTTGTGAGACGAAGAGTAGGTGGATGGATGATCTCCGCATGTGGGGTTCCCACTGTGCAGCATGGAGGAGAGGAGGTGTGGTGTGGGGGTGCTTTGCTGGTGACACTGTCTGTGATTTATTTAGAGTTCAAGGCACACTTAACCAGCATGGCTACTACAGCATTCTGCAGAGATACGACATCCCTTCTGGTTTGCAGTTAGTCAGACTATCATTTGCTTTTCAACAGGACAATGACCCAACACACCTCAAGGCTGTGTAAGGGCTATTTGACCAATAAGGAGAGTGATGGAGTGCTGCATCAGATGACCTGGCCTCCACAATCACCCGACCTCAACCCAATTGAGACGGTTTGAGATGAGTTGGACTGCAGCGTGAAGGAAAGCACCGAACAAGTGCTAGCATATGTGGGAACTCCTTCAAGACTGTTGGAAAATAATTCCAGGTGAAGCTTGTTGAGAAAATGCTACTTTGACGAATCTAAAATACTTTTTTTGGTTACTACATGATTCCATATGTGTTATTTCATAGTTTTGATGTCTTCACTATTATTCTACAATGTAGAAAATAGTAAAAATAAAGAAAAACCCTTGAATGAGTAGGTGTGTCCAAACTTTTGACTAGTATCGTGGCAGAATCAGAATTATTTAGGTAACATTTATAAATAAATGTTTTATTTATTTTATGCTTATGTGAGATATGTCATTAGAATGTCTATTTTTGGATAATACTGTTGGCCGGTTGCAGTTATCTGTTCTCTGTCAGGGTTCAGTTACTTGTGCCGCAGAGAGGGGAGAGGTCAAGCTTGTCTTCATATGTAAACATATCTTTTAAACCATGTGAATGGATTGATTGAGGGGGAACCAACTATTTCTTGGCTCCACAATGTCTGTGTGCCAGTCACAGTGTCTCCGTGAGCTTGTCCAGGATGAGAGTGTCTAAAATTACAATTGATATATATCCTAATGTTGTGGTAGAACCTCGTTTTAGGATAGGAAACTGGGTGATAATTTATAGCTATTTTTTTTTATTTAACTAGGCAAGTCAGTTAAGAACAAATTCTTATTTTCAATGATGGCCTAGGAACAGTGGGTTAATTGCCTGTTCAGGGGCAGAACGACAGATTTGTATCTTGTCAGCTTGGGGGTTTGAACTTACAACCTTGCGGTTACTAGCCCAACGCTCTAACCACTAGGCTACCCTGCCGCCCCTTTCTGTCTAAGGGATACTCCTCTCTCAAGTAAAGTCTTCCTTTGTAATGTTCCTAAGATCTGTTATTCGTCATGTGTGAGTTGAGATGGGTGTGTCTAGGCTATAAATGATACTAAGAATTGTTTTGTAAGCACTCTCAGAGAATTCATTTATAGACACTAAATTGATCTGAGAGTCACAGGGTTGTGATGGAGCTCATATAATTAAAGATGGACTTTATGATAACTCTGACTTGTGTGTGGTTTGCTCTCATGATTTGGTAAATATAGGAAATTTCCACTACACTGGTACTGTATATAATATTATATTCACTGAGTATACAAAACATTAAGAACACCTGCTCTTCCAGACGTAGACT